>NW_027422825.1:0-103421 GCF_048934315.1 Petromyzon marinus
GCGGTCCCGGGCAGGTCCGGGGCGGTCCCGGGCGGGTCCCGTGTGGTCCCGGGCGGTCCCGGACGGTCCGGACGGTCCCGGGCGGTCCCGGGCAGTCCCAGGCAGTCCCGGGCGGTCCCTGGCAGACCCGAGCATTCCATGGCGGTCACGGGCGGTCCAGGTGTTCCCGGGCGGTCCCGGGCGGTCCCGGGCGGTCCCGGGCGGTCCCGGGCGGTCCCGGGCGGTCCCGGGCGGTCCAGGGCGGTCCCGGGCGGTCCGGGGAGGTCCGGGGCGGTCCCGGGCGGTCCCGGGTGGTCCGGGGCGGTCCTGGGCTGTCCAGGGCGGTCCCGGGCGGTCCGGGGCGGTCTCGGGCGGTCCCAGGCGGTCCCGGGCGGTCCCGGGCGGTCCGGGGCGGTCCCGGGCGGTACGGGGCGGTCCGGGGCGGTCCCGGGCGGTCCCGGGCAGTCCGGGGCGGTCCTGGGCGGTCCAGGGCGGTCCCGGGCGGTCGGGGGCGGTCCCGGGCGGTCCCGTGTGGTCCGGGTGGTCCCGGACGGTCCGGACGGTCCTGGGCGGTCCCGGGCGGTCCCGGGCGGTCCCGGGCAGTCCCGAGCGGACCCGAGCATTCCATGGCGGTCCCGGGCGGTCCAGGGTGGTCCCGGGCGGTCCCGGGCGGTCCCGAGCGGTCCTGGGCGGTCCAGGGCGGTCCCGGGCAATCCCGGGCAGTCCGGGGCAGTCCGGGGCGGTCCCGGGAGGTCCGGGCGGTCCCGGGCGGTCCCGGGCAGTCCCGGGCGGTCCGGGGCGGTCCGGCGCGGTCCCGGGCGGTCCCGGGCGGTCCGGGGCGGTCCCGGGCGGTCCGGGGCGGTCCCGGGCGGTCCGGGGCGGTCCCGGGCGGTCCGGGGCGGTCCCGGGCGGTCCGGGGCGGTCCCGGGCGGTCCTGGGCGGTCCCGGGCGGTCCCGGGCGGTCCTGGGCGTTCCCAGGCGGTCCCGGGCGGTCCGGGGCGGTCCGGGCGGTCACGGGCGGTCCGGGGCAGTCAGGGGCGGTCCCGGGCCGTCCCGGGCGGTCCGGGGCGTTCCCGGGCGGTCCCGGGCGGTCCCGGGCGGTCCGGGCAGTCCTGGGCGGTCCGGGGCGGTCCCGGGCGGTCCGGAGCGGTCCTGGGCGGTCCAGGGCGGTCCCGGGCAGTCCGGGGCGGTCCCGGGCGGTCCCGTGTGGTCCCGGGCGGTCCCGGACGGTCTGGACGGTCCCGGGCGGTCCCGGGCAGTCCCAGGCAGTCCCGGGCGGTCCCTGGCAGACCCGAGCATTCCATGGCGGTCCCGGGCGGTCCAGGGTGTTCCCGGGCGGTCCCGGGCGGTCCCGGGCGGTCCCGGGCGGTCCCGGGCGGTCCCGGGCGGTCCCGGGCGGTCCGGGGCGGTCCCGGGCAGTCCGGGGAGGTCCGGGGCGGTCCCGGGCGGTCCCGGGTGGTCCGGGGCGGTCCTGGGCTGTCCAGGGCGGTCCCGGGCGGTCCGGGGCGGTCTCGGGCGGTCCCAGGCGGTCCCGGGCGGTCCCGGGCGGTCCGGGGCGGTCCCGGGCGGTACGGGGCGGTCCGGGGCGGTCCCGGGCGGTCCCGGCGGTCCCGGCAGTCGGGGCGGTCCTGGGCGGTCCAGGGCGGTCCCGGGCGGTCCGGGGCGGTCCCGGGCGGTCCCGTGTGGTCCCGGGTGGTCCCGGACGGTCCGGACGGTCCTGGGCGGTCCCGGGCGGTCCCGGGCGGTCCCGGGCAGTCCCGAGCGGACCGAGCATTCCATGGCGGTCCCGGGCGGTCCAGGGTGGTCCCGGGCGGTCCCGGGCGGTCCCGAGCGGTCCTGGGCGGTCCAGGGCGGTACCGGGCAATCCCGGGCGGTCCGGGGCGGTCCTGGGCGGTCCCGGGCTGTCCCGGCCGGTCTCGGGCGGACCCAGGCGGTCCCGGGCGGTCCGGGGTGGTCCCGGGCGGTCCGGGGCGGTCCCGGGCGGTCCGGGGCGGTCCCGGGCGGTCCGGGGTGGTCCCGGGCGGTCCCGTGCGGTCCTGGGCGGTCCAGGACGGTCCGGACGGTCCCGGGCGTTCCCGGGCCGTCCCGGGAGGTTCCGGGCGGTCCCGTGCGTTCCAGGGCGGTCCCGGGCGGTCCCAGGGCGGTCCCTGCCGGTCCGGGGCGTTCCCGGGCGGTCCCGGGCAGTCCCGGGCGGTCCCGGGCGGTCCCGTGCGGTCCCGTGCGCTCCCGGGCGGTCCCGAGCGGTCCCGGGCGGTCCCGGGCGTTCCCGGGCGGTCCCGGGCGGTCCCGGGAGGTCCGGGGCGGTCCCGGGCGGTCCGGGGCGGTCCGGGGCAGTCCCGGGCGGTCCCGGGCGGTCCGGGGCGGTCCTGGGCAGTCCCGGGCGGTCCCGGGCGGTCCGGAGCGGTCCCGGTCGGTCCGGGGCGGTCCCAGGCGGTCCGGGTTCGGTCCCGAGCGGTCAGGGGCGTTCCGGGGCGGTCCCGGGCAGTCCAGGGCGGTTCCCGGGCGGTCCCGGGCAGTCCCGGGCGGTCCACGGGCGGTCTCGGGCGGTCCGGGGCGGTCCCGGGCGGTCCTGGGCGGTCCCGGGCGGTCCCGGGCGGTCCCGGGCGGTCCCGGGCGGTCCCGGGCGGTCCGGGGCGGTCACGGGCGGTCCGGGGCGGTCCCGGGCGGTCCGAGGCGGTCCCGGGCGGTCCCGGGCGGTCCCGGGCGGTCAGGGCAGTCCGGGGCAGTCCGGGGCGGTCCCGGGAGGTCCCGGGCGGTCCCGGGCAGTCCCGGGCAGTCCCGGGCGGTCCGGGGCGGTCCGGCGCGGTCCCGGGCGGTCCGGGCGGTCCGGGGCGGTCCCGGGCGGTCCGGGGCGGTCCCGGGTGGTCCGGGGCCGTCCCGGGCGGTCCGGGGCGGTCCCGGGCGGTCCGGGGCGGTCCGGGCGGTCCGGGGCGGTCCCTGGCGGTCCCGGGCGGTCCCGGGCGGTCCCGTGCGGTCCCGGGCAGTCCGGGTGGTCCCGGGCGGTCCCGGGCGGTCCCGGGCGGTCCCGGGCGGTTCCGGGCAGTCTCGGGCGGTCCCGGGCGGTCCCGGACGGTCCGGGGCGGTCCGTGCGGTCCCGGGCGGTTCCGGGCGGTCCCGGGCAGTCCGCGGCGGTCCCGGGCGGTCCGGGGCGGTCAGGGGCGGTCCCGGGCGGTCCGGGCGGTCCGGGGTGGTCAGGGGCGGTCCCGGGCGGTCCCGGGCGGTCCGGGCCGTTCCCGGGCGGTCCCGGGCGGTCCCGGGCGGTCCGGGGCGGTCCCAGGCGGTCCGCGATGGTCCCGGGCGGTCCAGGACGGTCCGGACGTTCCCGGGCGTTCCCGGCCGTCCCGGAGGTCCGGGTGGTCCCGTGCGTTCCAGGGCGGTCCCGGGCGGTCCAGGGCGGTAGCTGCCGGTCCCGGGGCGTTCCCGGGCGGTCCCGGGCGGTCCCGGGCGGTCCCGGGCGGTCCCGTGCGGTCCCGTGTGCTCCGGGGCGGTCCCGAGCGGTCCCGGGCGGTCCCGGGCGTTCCCGGGCGGTCCCGGGCGGTCCCGGGAGGTCCGGGCGGTCCCGGGCGGTCCGGGGCGGTCCAGGGCAGTCCTGGGCGGTCCCGGGCGGTCCGGGGGTGGTCCTGGGCAGTCCCGGGCGGTCCCAGGCGGTCCGGGGCGGTCCCGGTCGGTCCGGGGCGGTCCCAGGCGGTCCGGGCCGGTCCTGAGCGTTCAGGGGCGTTCCGGGGCGGTCCCGGGCGGTCCAGTGCGGTCCCGGGCGGTCCCGGGCGGTCCCGGGCGGTCCCGGGCGGTCTCGGGCGGTCCGGGGCGGTCCCGGGCGGTCCTGGGCGGTCCCGGGCGGTCCCGGGCGGTCCCGGGCGGTCCCGGGCGGTCCCGGGCGGTCCGGGGCGGTCCCGGGCGGTCCGGGGCGGTCCCGGGCGGTCCGAGGCGGTCCCGGGCGGTCCCGGCGGTCCCGGGCGATCACGAGCAGTCCGGAGCAGTCCGGGGCGGTCCCGGAAGGTCCCGGGCGGTCCCGGGCGGTCCCGGGCAGTCCCGGGCGGTCCGGGGCGGTCCGGCGCGGTCCGGGGCGGTCCCGGGCGGTCCGGGGTGGTCCCGGGCGGTCCGGGGCGGTCCTGGGCGGTCCAGGGCGGTCCTGGGCGGTCGGGGCGGTCCCGGGCGGTCCCATGTGGTCCCGGGCGGTCCCGGACGGTCCGGACGGTCCGGACGGTCCCGGGCGGTCCCAGGCGGTCCCGGGCGGTCCCGGGCAGACCCGAGCATTCCATGGCGGTCCCGGGCAGTCCAGGGTGGTCCGGGCGGTCCCGGGCGTCCCGGGCGGTCCGGGCGGTTCCCGGGCGGTCTGGGGCGGTCCCGGGCGGTCCCGGGCGGTCTGGGGCGGTCCTGGGCGGTCCCGGGCTTTCCCGGGCGGACCCGGGCGGTCCTGGGCAGTCCCGGGTGGTCGCGGGCGGTCCCGGGTGGTCCGGGGTGGTCCCGGGCGGTCCGGGGCGGTCCCGGGCGGTCCGGGGCGGTCCCGGGCGGTCCCGGGCGGTCCGGGGCGGTCCCGGGCGGTCCTGGGCGGTCCGGGGCGGTCCCGGGCGGTCCCGGGCGGTCCCGGGCGGTCAGGGGCGGTCCCGGGCGGTCCGGGGCGATCCCGGGCGGTCCCGGGCGGTCCCGGGTGGTCCCGGGCGGTCCCGGGCGGTCCGGGGCGGTCCCAGGCGGGCCGGGGCGGTCCCGGGCGGTCCGGGGCGGTCCAGGGCAGTCCTGGGCGGTTCCCGGGCGGTCCGGGGTGGTCCTGGGCAGTCCCGGGCGGTCCCAGGCGGTCCGGGGCGGTCCCGGTCGGTCCGGGGCGGTCCCAGGCGGTCCGGGCCCGGTCCTGAGCGTTCAGGGGCGTTCCGGGGCGGTCCCGGGCGGTCCAGTGCGGTCCGGGCGGTCCCGGGCGGTCCCGGGCGGTCCCGGGCGGTCTCGGGCGGTCCGGGGCTGTCCCGGGCGGTCCTGGGTGGTCCCGGGCGGTCCCGGGCGGTCCCGGGCGGTCCCGGGCGGTCCCGGGCGGTCCGGGGCGGTCCCGGGCGGTCCGGGGCGGTCCCGGGCGGTCCGAGGCGGTCCCGGGGCGGTCCCGGGCGGTCCCGGGGCGATCACGGGCAGTCCGGAGCAGTCCGGGGCGGTCCCGGAAGGTCCCGGGCGGTCCCGGGCGGTCCCGGGCAGTCCCGGGCGGTCCGGGGCGGTCCGGCGCGGTCCGGGGGCGGTCCCGGGCGGTCCGGGGCGGTCCCGGGCGGTCCGGGGCGGTCCTGGGCGGTCCAGGGCGGTCCTGGGCGGTCCGGGGCGGTCCCGGGCGGTCCCATGTGGTCCCGGGCGGTCCCGGACGGTCCGGACGGTCCGGACGGTCCCGGGCGGTCCCAGGCGGTCCCGGGCGGTCCCGGGCAGACCCGAGCATTCCATGGCGGTCCCGGGCAGTCCAGGGTGGTCCGGGCGGTCCCGGGCGGTCCCGGGCGGTCCCGGGCGGTCCCGGGCGGTCTGGGGCGGTCCCGGGCGGTCCCGGGCGGTCTGGGGCGGTCCTGGGCGGTCCCGGGCTTTCCCGGGCGGACCCGGGCGGTCCTGGGCAGTCCCGGGTGGTCGCGGGCGGTCCCGGGTGGTCCGGGGTGGTCCCGGGCGGTCCGGGGCGGTCCCGGCGGTCCGGGGCGGTCCCGGGCGGTCCCGGGCGGTCCGGGCGGTCCCGGGCGGTCCTGGGCGGTCCGGGGCGGTCCCGGGCGGTCCCGGGCGGTCCCGGGCGGTCAGGGGCGGTCCCGGGCGGTCCGGGGCGATCCCGGGCGGTCCCGGGCGGTCCCGGGCGGTCCCGGGCGGTCCGGGGCGGTCCCAGGCGGGCCGGGGCGGTCCCGGGCGGTCCGGGGCGGTCCCGGGCGGTCCGGGGCGGTCCCGGGCGGTGCGGGGCAGTCCCGGGCGGTCCGGGGCTGTCCCGGGCGGTCCGGGGCGGTCCCGGGTGGTCCCGTGCGGTCCCGGGCGGACCCGGACGGTCCAGACGGTCCCGGGCAGTCCCGGGCGGTCCCGGGCGTCCCGTGCGGTCCCGGGCGGTCCCGGGCGGTCACGGGCAGTCCGGGGCGGTCCGGGGCGGTCCCGGGAGGTCCCGGGCGGTCCCCGGCGGTCCAGGGCGGTCCCGGGCAGTCCGGGGCGGTCCGGGGCGGTCCCGGGCGGTCCCGGGCGGTCCGGGGCGGTCCCGGGCGGTCCGGGGCGGTCCCGGGTGGTCCGGGGCGGTCCCGGGCGGTCCGGGGCGGTCCCGGGCGGTCCGGGGCGGTCCCTGGCGGTCCGGGGCGGTCCCGGGCGGTCCCGGGCGGTCCCGGGCGGTCCCGGGCGGTCCCGGGCAGTCCGGGGTGGTCCCGGGCGGTCCCGGGCGGTCCCGGGCGGTCCCGGGCGGTCCCGGGCGGTCGCGGGCGGTCCTGGGCGGTCGCGGGCGGTCCGGGGCGGTCCCGGGCGGTCCCGGGCAGTCCGGGGCGGTCCCGGGCGATCCCGGGGCGGTCCCGGGCGGTCCCGGGTGGTCCCGGGCGGTCCCGGGCGGTCCGGGGCGGTCCCAGGCGGTCCGGGGCGGTCCCGGGCGGTCCGGGGCGGTCCCGGGCGGTCCGGGGCGGTCCCGGGCGGTGCGGGGCAGTCCCGGGCGGTCCGGGGCTGTCCCGGGCGGTCCGGGGCGGTCCCGGGTGGTCCCGTGCGGTCCCGGGTGGTCCCGGACGGTCCAGACGGTCCCGGGCAGTCCCGGGCGGTCCCGGGCGGTCCCGGGAGGTCCGGGGCCGTCCCGGGCGGTCCGGGGCGGTCCGGGGCAGTCCCGGGCGGTCCCGGGCGGTCCGGGGCGGTCCTGGGGCAGTCCCGGGCGGTCCCGGGCAGTCCGGGGCGGTCCCGGTCGGTCCGGGGCGGTCCCAGGCGGTCCAGGCCGGTCCCGAGCGGTCCGGGGCGTTCCGGGGCGGTCCCGTGCAGTCCGGGGCGGTCCTGGGCGGTCCCGGGTGGTCCCCGGCGGTCCCGGGCGGTCCCGGGCGGTCCCGGGCGGTCCCGGGCGGTCCCGGGCGGTCCCGGGCGGTCCCGGGTGGTCCCAGGCGGTCCGAGGCAGTCCCGGGCGGTCCCGGGCGGTCCCGGGCGGTCACGGGCAGTCCGGGGCGGTCCGGGGCGGTCCCGGGAGGTCCCGGGCGGTCCCGGACGGTCCCGGGCGGTCCCGGGCGGTCCGGGGGCGGTCCGGGGCGGTCCCGGGTGGTCCCGGGCGGTCCGGGGCGGTCCCGGGCGGTCCGGGGCGGTCCCGGGTGGTCCGGGGCGGGTCCCGGGCGGTCCGGGGCGGTCCCGGGCGGTCCGGGGCGGTCCCGGGCGGTCCGGGGGCGGTCCCGGGCGGTCCCGCGCGGTCCCGGGCGGTCCCGGGCGGTCCCGGGCGGTCCCGGGCGGTCCGGGGGTGGTCCCGGGCGGTCCCGGGCGGTCCCGGGCGGTCCCGGGCGGTCCCGGGCGGTCCCGGGCGGTCCCGGGCAGTCCCGAGCGGACCCGAGCATTCCATGGCGGTCCCGGCGGTCCTTGGTGGTCCCGGGCGGTCCCGGGCGGTCCCGACCGGTCCTGGGCGGTCCAGGGCGGTCCCGGGCAATCCCGGGCGGTCCGGGGCGGTCCTGGCGGTCCCGGGCTGTCCCGGCCGGTCTCGGGCGGACCCAGGCGGTCCCGGGCGGTCCGGGGTGGTCCCGGGCGGTCCGGGGCGGTCCCGGGCGGTCCGGGGCGGTCCCGGGCGGTCCGGGGTGGTCCCGGGCGGTCCGGGGTAGTCCCGGGCGGTCCGTGCGGTCCTGGGCGGTCCCCGGGCTGTCCCGGCCGGTCTCGGGCGGACCCAGGCGGTCCCGGGCGGTCCGGACGGTCCCGGGCGTTCCCGGGCCGTCCCGGGAGGTTCCGGGCGGTCCCGTGCGTTCCAGGGCGGTCCCCGGGCGGTCCCGGGCAGTCCCGGGCGGTCCCGGGCGGTCCCGTGCGGTCCCGTGCGCTCCCGGGCGGTCCCGAGCGGTCCCGGGCGGTCCCGGGCGTTCCCGGGCGGTCCCGGGCGGTCCCGGGAGGTCCGGGGCGGTCCCGGGCGGTCCGGGGCGGTCCGGGCAGTCCCGGGCGGTCCCGGGCGGTCCGGGGCGGTCCTGGGCAGTCCCGGGCGGTCCCGGGCGGTCCGGGGCGGTCCCGGTCGGTCCGGGGCGGTCCCAGGCGGTCCGGGCCGGTCCCGAGCGGTCAGGGGCGTTCCGGGCGGTCCCGGGCAGTCCAGGGGTCCCGGGCGGTCCCGGGCAGTCCCGGGCGGTCCCGGGCGGTCTCGGGCGGTCCGGGGCGGTCCCGGGCGGTCCTGGGCGGTCCCGGGCGGTCCCGGCGGTCCCGGGCGGTCCCGGGCGGTCCCCGGGCGGTCCGGGGCGGTCACGGGCGGTCCGGGGCGGTCCCGGGCGGTCCGAGGCGGTCCCGGGCGGTCCCGGGCGGTCCCGGGCGGTCACGGGCAGTCCGGGGCAGTCCGGGGCGGTCCCGGGAGGTCCCGGGCGGTCCCGGGCAGTCCCGGGCAGTCCCGGGCGGTCCGGGGCGGTCCGGCGCGGTCCCGGGCGGTCCCGGGCGGTCCGGGGCGGTCCCGGGCGGTCCGGGGCGGTCCCGGGTGGTCCGGGGCCGTCCCGGGCGGTCCGGGGCGGTCCCGGGCGGTCCGGGGCGGTCCCGGGCGGTCCGGGGCGGTCCCTGGCGGTCCCGGGCGGTCCCGGGCGGTCCCGTGCGGTCCCCGGGCAGTCCGGGGTGGTCCCGGGCGGTCCCGGGCGGTCCCGGGCGGTCCCGGGCGGTTCCGGGCGGTCTCGGGCGGTCCCGGGCGGTCCCGGGCGGTCCGGGGGCGGTCAGGGGCGGTCCCGGGCGGTCCCGGGCGGTCCGGGGCGGTCAGGGGCGGTCCCGGGCGGTCCCGGGCGGTCCGGGCCGTTCCCGGGCGGTCCGGGCGGTCCCGGGCGGTCCGGGGCGGTCCCAGGCGGTCCGCGATGGTCCCGGGCGGTCCAGGACGGTCCGGACGGTCCCGGGCGTTCCCGGGCCGTCCCGGGAGGTTCCGGGTGGTCCCGTGCGTTCCAGGGCGGTCCCGGGCGGTCCAGGGCGGTCGCTGCCGGTCCCGGGCGTTCCCGGGCGGTCCCGGGCGGTCCCGGGCGGTCCCGGGCGGTCCCGTGCGGTCCCGTGTGCTCCGGGGCGGTCCCGAGCGGTCCCGGGCGGTCCCGGGCGTTCCCGGGCGGTCCCGGGCGGTCCCGGGAGGTCCGGGGCGGTCCCGGGCGGTCCGGGGCGGTCCAGGGCAGTCCTGGGCGGTCCCGGGCGGTCCGGGGTGGTCCTGGGCAGTCCCGGGCGGTCCCAGGCGGTCCGGGGCGGTCCCGGTCGGTCCGGGGCGGTCCCAGGCGGTCCGGGCCGGTCCTGAGCGTTCAGGGGCGTTCCGGGGCGGTCCCGGGCGGTCCAGGGCGGTCCCGGGCGGTCCCGGGCGGTCCCGGGCGGTCCCGGGCGGTCTCGGGCGGTCCGGGCGGTCCCGGGCGGTCCTGGGCGGTCCCGGGCGGTCCGGCGGTCCCGGGCGGTCCTGGGCGGTCCCGGGCGGGTCCGGGCGGTCCCGGGCGGTCCGGGGCGGTCCGGGCGGTCCGAGGCGGTCCCGGGCGGTCCCGGGCGGTCCCGGGCGATCACGGGCAGTCCGGAGCAGTCCAGGGCGGTCCCGGAAGGTCCCGGGCGGTCCCGGGCGGTCCCGGGCAGTCCCGGGCGGTCCGGGGCGGTCCGGCGCGGTCCGGGCGGTCCCGGGCGGTCCGGGGCGTCCCGGGCGGTCCGGGGCGGTCCTGGGCGGTCCAGGGCGGTCCTGGGCGGTCCGGGGCGGTCCCGGGCGGTCCCATGTGGTCCCGGGCGGTCCCGGACGGTCCGGACGGTCCGGACGGTCCCGGGCGGTCCCAGGCGGTCCCGGGCGGTCCCGGGCAGACCCGAGCATTCCATGGCGGTCCCGGGCAGTCAGGGTGGTCGGGGGCGGTCCCGGGCGGTCCCGGGCGGTCCCGGGCGGTCCCGGGCGGTCTGGGGCGGTCCCGGGCGGTCCCCGGGCGGTCTGGGGCGGTCCTGGGGGTCCCGGGCTTTCCCGGGCGGACCCGGGCGGTCCTGGCAGTCCCGGGTGGTCGCGGGCGGTCCGGGTGGTCCGGGGTGGTCCCGGGCGGTCAGGGGGGGTCCCGGGCGGTCCGGGGCGGGTCCCGGGCGGTCCCGGGCGGTCCGGGGCGGTCCCGGGCGGTCCTGGGCGGTCCGGGGCGGTCCCGGGCGGTCCCGGGCGGTCCGGGCGGTCAGGGGCGGTCCCGGGCGGTCCGGGGCGATCCCGGGCGGTCCCGGGCGGTCCCGGGTGGTCCCGGGCGGTCCCGGGCGGTCCGGGGCGGTCCCAGGCGGGCCGGGGCGGTCCCGGGCGGTCCGGGGCGGTCCCGGGCGGTCCGGGGCGGGTCCCGGGCGGTGCGGGGCAGTCCCGGGCGGTCCGGGGCTGTCCCGGGCGGTCCGGGGCGGTCCCGGGTGGTCCCGTGCGGTCCCGGGCGGACCCGGACGGTCCAGACGGTCCCGGGCAGTCCCGGGCGGTCCCGGGCGGTCCCGGGAGGTCCGGGGCCTTCCCGGGCGGTCTGGGGCGGTCCGGGGCAGTCCCGGGCGGTCCCGGGCGGTCCTGGGGCGGTCCTGGGCAGTCCCGGGCGGTCCCGGGCAGTCCGGGGCGGTCCCGGTCCGGTCCGGGGCGGTCCCAGGCGGTCCAGGCCGGTCCCGAGCGGTCCGGGGCGTTCCGGGGCGGTCCCGTGCAGTCCGGGGCGGTCCCGGGCGGTCCCCGGGCGGTCCCGGGCGGTTCCCGGGCGGTCCGGGCGGTCCCGGGCGGTCCCGGGCGGTCCCGGGCGGTCCCGGGCGGTCCCGGGCGGTCCCGGGCGGTCCCGGGCGGGTCCGGGGCGGTCCCGGGCGGTCCGGGGCGGTCCCAGGCGGTCCGAGGCGGTCCCGGGCGGTCCCCGGGCGGTCCCGGGCGGTCACGGGCAGTCCGGGGCGGTCCGGGGCGGTCCCGGGAGGTCCCGGGCGGTCCCCGGCGGTCCCGGGCGGTCCCGGGCAGTCCGGGGCGGTCCGGGGCGGTCCCGGGCGGTCCCGGGCGGTCCGGGGCGGTCCCGGGCGGTCCGGGGCGGTCCCGGGTGGTCCGGGGCGGTCCCGGGCGGTCCGGGGCCGTCCCGGTCGGTCCGGGGCGGTCCCTGGCGGTCCGGGGCGGTCCCGGGCGGTCCCGGGCGGTCCCGGGCGGTCCCGGGCGGTCCCGGGCGGTCCGGGGTGGTCCCGGGCGGTCCCGGGCGGTCCCGGCGGTCCCGGGCGGTCCCGGGCGGTCCCGGGCGGTCCCGGGCGGTCCGGGGCGGTCACGGGCGGTCCGGGGCGGTCCCGGGCGGTCCGAGGCGGTCCCGGGCGGTCCCGGGCGGTCCCGGGCGGTCACGGGCAGTCCGGGGCAGTCCGGGGCGGTCCCGGGAGGTCCCGGGCGGTCCCGGGCAGTCCCGGGCAGTCCCGGGCGGTCCGGGGCGTCCGGCGCGGTCCCGGGCGGTCCCGGGGCGGTCCGGGGCGGTCCCGGGCGGTCCGGGGCGGTCCCGGGTGGTCCGGGGCCGTCCCGGGCGGTCCGGGCGGTCCCGGGCGGTCCGGGGCGGTCCCGGGCGGTCCGGGGCGGTCCCTGGCGGTCCCTGGGCGGTCCCGGGCGGTCCCGTGCGGTCCCGGGCAGTCCGGGGTGGTCCCGGGCGGTCCCGGGCGGTCCCGGGCGGTCCCGGGCGGTTCCGGGCGGTCTCGGGCGGTCCCGGGCGGTCCCGGGCGGTCCGGGGCGGTCAGGGGCGGTCCCGGGCGGGTCCCGGGCGGTCCGGGGCGGTCAGGGGCGGTCCCGGGCGGTCCCGGGCGGTCGGGCCGTTCCCGGGCGGTCCCGGGCGGTCCCGGGCGGTCCGGGGCGGTCCCAGGCGGTCCGCGATGGTCCCGGGCGGTCCAGGACGGTCCGGACGGTCCCGGGCGTTCCCGGGCCGTCCCGGGAGGTTCCGGGTGGTCCCGTGCGTTCCAGGGCGGTCCCGGGCGGTCAGGGCGGTCGCTGCCGGTCCCGGGCGTTCCCGGGCGGTCCCGGGCGGTCCCGGGCGGTCCCGGGCGGTCCCGTGCGGTCCCGTGTGCTCCGGGGCGGTCCCGAGCGGTCCGGGCGGTCCCGGGCGTTCCCGGGCGGTCCCGGGCGGTCCCGGGAGGTCCGGGGCGGTCCCGGGCGGTCCGGGGCGGTCCAGGGCAGTCCTGGGCGGTCCCGGGCGGTCCGGGGGTGGTCATGGGCAGTCCCGGGCGGTCCCAGGCGGTCCGGGGCGGTCCCGGTCGGTCCGGGGCGGTCCCAGGCGGTCCGGGCCGGTCCTGAGCGTTCAGGGGCGTTCCGGGGCGGTCCCGGGCGGTCCAGGGCGGTCCCGGGCGGTCCCGGGCGGTCCCGGGCGGTCCCGGGCGGTCCCGGGCGGTCTCGGGCGGTCCGGGGCGGTCCCGGGCGGTCCTGGGCGGTCCCGGGCGGTCCCGGGCGGTCCCGGGCGGTCCTGGGCGGTCCCGGGCGGTCCGGGGCGGTCCCGGGCGGTCCGGGGCGGTCCCGGGCGGTCCGAGGCGGTCCCGGGCGGTCCCGGGCGGTCCCGGGCGATCACGGGCAGTCCGGAGCAGTCCAGGGCGGTCCCGGAAGGTCCCGGGCGGTCCCGGGCGGTCCCGGGCAGTCCCGGGCGGTCCGGGGCGGTCCGGCGCGGTCCGGGGCGGTCCCGGGCGGTCCGGGGCGGTCCCGGGCGGTCCGGGGCGGTCCTGGGCGGTCCAGGCGGTCCTGGGCGGTCCGGGGCGGTCCCGGGCGGTCCCATGTGGTCCCGGGCGGTCCCGGACGGTCCGGACGGTCCGGACGGTCCCGGGCGGTCCCAGGCGGTCCCGGGCGGTCCCGGGCAGACCCGAGCATTCCATGGCGGTCCCGGGCAGTCCAGGGTGGTCGGGGCGGTCCCGGGCGGTCCCGGGCGGTCCCGGGCGGTCCCGGGCGGTCTGGGGCGGTCCCGGGCGGTCCCGGGCGGTCTGGGGCGGTCCTGGGCGGTCCCGGGCTTTCCCGGGCGGACCCGGGCGGTCCTGGGCAGTCCCGGGTGGTCGCGGGCGGTCCCGGGTGGTCCGGGGTGGTCCCGGGCGGTCCGGGGGGGTCCCGGGCGGTCCGGGGCGGTCCCGGGCGGTCCCGGGCGGTCCGGGGCGGTCCCGGGCGGTCCTGGGCGGTCCGGGGCGGTCCCGGGCGGTCCCGGGCGGTCCCGGGCGGTCAGGGGCGGTCCCGGGCGGTCCGGGGCGATCCCGGGCGGTCCCGGGCGGTCCCGGGTGGTCCCGGGCGGTCCCAGGCGGTCCGGGGCGGTCCCAGGCGGGCCGGGGCGGTCCCGGGCGGTCCGGGGCGGTCCCGGGCGGTCCGGGGCGGTCCCGGGCGGTGCGGGGCAGTCCCGGGCGGTCCGGGGCTGTCCCGGGCGGTCCGGGGCGGTCCCGGGTGGTCCCGTGCGGTCCCGGGCGGACCCGGACGGTCCAGACGGTCCCGGGCAGTCCCGGGCGGTCCCGGGCGGTCCCGGGAGGTCCGGGGCCTTCCCGGGCGGTCTGGGGCGGTCCGGGGCAGTCCCGGGCGGTCCCGGGCGGTCCTGGGCGGTCCTGGGCAGTCCCGGGCGGTCCCGGGCCGTCCGGGGCGGTCCCGGTCGGTCCGGGGCGGTCCCAGGCGGTCCAGGCCGGTCCCGAGCGGTCCGGGGCGTTCCGGGGCGGTCCCGTGCAGTCCGGGGCGGTCCCGGGCGGTCCCGGGCGGTCCCGGGCGGTCCCGGGCGGTCCGGGGCGGTCCCGGGCGGTCCCGGGCGGTCCCGGGCGGTCCCGGGCGGTCCCGGGCGGTCCCGGGCGGTCCCGGGCGGTCCGGGGCGGTCCCGGGCGGTCCGGGGCGGTCCCAGGCGGTCCGAGGCGGTCCCGGGCGGTCCCGGGCGGTCCCGGGCGGTCACGGGCAGTCCGGGGCGGTCCGGGGCGGTCCCGGGAGGTCCCGGGCGGTCCCCGGCGGTCCCGGGCGGTCCCGGGCAGTCCGGGGCGGTCCGGGGCGGTCCCGGGCGGTCCCGGGCGGTCCGGGGCGGTCCCGGGCGGTCCGGGCGGTCCCGGGTGTTCCGGGCGGTCCCGGGCGGTCCGGGGCGGTCCCGGGCGGTCCGGGGCGGTCCCTGGCGGTCCGGGGCGGTCCCGGGCGGTCCCGGGCGGTCCCGGGCGGTCCCGGGCGGTCCCGGGCGGTCCGGGGTGGTCCCGGGCGGTCCCGGGCGGTCCCGGCGGTCCCGGGCGGTTACGGGCGGTCGCGGGCGGTCCTGGGCGGTCGCGGGCGGTCCGGGGCGGTCCCGGGCGGTCCCGGGCGGTCCGGGGCGGTCCCGGGCGATCCCGGGCGGTCCCGGGCGGTCCCGGGTGGTCCCGGGCGGTCCCGGGCGGTCCGGGGCGGTCCCAGGCGGTCCGGGGCGGTCCCGGGCGGTCCGGGGCAGTCCCGGGCGGTCCGGGGCGGTCCCGGGCGGTGCGGGGCAGTCCCGGGCGGTCCGGGGCTGTCCCGGGCGGTCCGGGGCGGTCCCGAGTGGTCCCGTGCGGTCCCGGGTGGTCCCGGACGGTCCAGACGGTCCCGGGCAGTCCCGGGCGGTCCCGGGCGGTCCCGGGAGGTCCGGGGCCGTCCCGGGCGGTCCGGGGCGGTCCGGGGCAGTCCCGGGCGGTCCCGGGCGGTCCGGGGCGGTCCTGGGCAGTCCCGGGCGGTCCCGGGCAGTCCGGGGCGGTCCCGGTCGGTCCGGGGCGGTCCCAGGCGGTCCAGGCCGGTCCCGAGCGGTCCGGGGCGTTCCGGGGCGGTCCCGTGCAGTCCGGGGCGGTCCCGGGCGGTCCCGGGTGGTCCCGGGCGGTCCCGGCGGTCCCGGGCGGTCCCGGGCGGTCCCGGGCGGTCCCGGGCGGTCCCGGGCGGTCCCGGGCGGTCCCGGGTGGTCCCAGGCGGTCCGAGGCGGTCCCGGGCGGTCCCGGGCGGTCCCGGGCGGTCACGGGCAGTCCGGGGCGGTCCGGGGCGGTCCCGGGAGGTCCCGGGCGGTCCCAGGCGGACCCGGGCGGTCCCGGGCGGTCCGGGGCGGTCCGGGGCGGTCCCGGGCGGTCCCGGGCGGTCCGGGGCGGTCCCGGGCGGTCCGGGGCGGTCCCGGGTGGTCCGGGGCGGTCCCGGGCGGTCCGGGGCGGTCCCGGGCGGTCCGGGGCGGTCCCGGGCGGTCCCGGGGCGGTCCCGGGCGGTTCCGCGCGGTCCCGGGCGGTCCCGGGCGGTCCCTGGCGGTCCCGGGCGGTCCGGGGTGGTCCCGGGCGGTCCCGGGCGGTCCCGGGCCGTCCCGGGCGGTCCCGGGCGGTCGCGGGCGGTCCCGGGCGGTCGCGGGCGGTCCGGGGCGGTCCCGTGCGGTCCCGGGCGGTTCCGGGCGGTCCCGGGCGGTGCCGGGCGGTCCCGGGCGGTCCCAGGCGGTCCTGGGCGGTCGCGGGCGGTCCCGGGCGGTCCCGGGCGGTCCGGGGCGGTCCCGTGCGGTCCCGGGCGGTTCCGGGCGGTCCCGGGCGGTGCCGGTCGGTCCCGGGCGGTCCCGGGCGGTCCCGGGCGGTCCGCGGCGGTCCCGGGCGGTCCGGGGCGGTCAGGGGCGGTCCCGGGCGGTCCCGGGCGGTCCGGGGCGTTCCCGGGCGGTCCCGGGCAGTCCCGGGCGGTCCGGGGCCGTCCCGGGCGGTCCGGGGCGTCCCGGGCGGTCCGGGGCGGTCCTGGGCGGTCCAGGGCGGTCCCGGGCGGTCCAGGGCGGTCCCGGGCGGTCCCATGTGGTCCCGGGCGGTCCCGGACGGTCCGGACGGTCCCGGGCGGTCCCGGGCGGTCCCGGGCGGTCCCGGGCGGTCCTGGGCAGACCCGAGCATTCCATGGCGGTCCCGGGCGGTCCAGGGTGGTCCGGGCGGTCCCGGGCGGTCCCGGGCGGTCCCGGGCGGTCTGGGGCGGTCCCGGGCGGTCCTGGGCGGTCCGGGGCGGTCCTGGGCGGTCCCGGGCTTTCCCGGGCGGTCCCAGGCGGTCCTGGGCAGTCCCGGGCGGTCGCGGGCGGTCCCGGGTGGTCCGGGGTGGTCCCGGGCGGTCCGGGGCGGTCCCGGGTGGTCCGGGGCGGTCCCGGGCGGTTCCGGGCGGTCCCGGGCGGTCCCGGGCGGTCCGGGGCGGTCCCGGGCGGTCCCGGGCGGTCCGGGGCGGTCCCGGGCGGTCCTGGGCGGTCCCGGGCGGTCCGGGGCGGTCCCGGGCGGTCCGGGGCGGTCCCGGGCGGTCCCGTGCGGTCATGGGCGGTCCCGGGTGGTCCCGGGCGGTCCGGGGCGGTCCCAGGCGGTCCGGGGCGGTCCCAGGCGGTCCGGGTCGGTCCCGGGCGGTCCGGGGCGGTCCCGGGCGGTGCGGGGCAGTCCCGGGCGGTCCGGGGCGGTCCCGGGCGGTCCGGGGCGGTCCCGGGTGGTCCCGTGCGGTCCCGGGCGGTCCCGGACGGTCCAGACGGTCCCGGGCAGTCCCAGGCGGTCCCGGGCGGTCCCGGGCGGTCCCGGGCGGTCCCGAGCATTCCAGGGCGGTCCCGGGCGGTCCAGAGCGGTCCCGGGTGGTCCCGCGCGGACCCAGGCGGTCTTGGGCGGTCCCGGGCGGTCCCGGGTGGGCCCGGGTGGTCCCGGGCGGTCCCGGGCGGTCCGGGGCGGTCCCGGGCGGTCCGGGGCGGTCCCGGGCGGTCCCGGGCGGTCCCGGGCGGTCCCGGGTGGGCCCGGGCAATCCCGGGCGGTCCCGGGCGGTCCGGGGCGGTCCCGGGCGGTCCGGGGCGGTCCCGGGCGGTCCGGGGCGGTCCCGGGCGGTCCCGGGCAGTCCCGGGCGGTCCCGGGCGGACCCGGGCGGTCCCGGGCAGTCCCGGGCGGTCCCGGGCGGTCCCGGCGGTCCGGGGCGGTCAGGGGCGGTCCCGGGCGGTCCCGGGCGGTCCGGGGCGTTCCCGGGCGGTCCCGGGCGGTCCGGGGTGGTCCTGGGCGGTCCGGGGCGGTCCCGGGCGGTCCGGGGCGGTCCCGGGCGGTCCAGGGCGGTCCTGGGCGGTCCGGGGCGGTCCCGGGCGGTCCCGTGTGGTCCCGGGCGGTCCCGGACGGTCCAGACGGTCCCGGGCGGACCCGGGCGGTCCCGGGCAGTCCCGGGCGGTCCCGGGCGGTCCCGGGCGGTCCCGAGCATTCCATGGCGGTCCCGGGCGGTCTAGGGTGGTCCCGGGCGGTCCCGGGCGGTCCCGGGCGGTCCCGGGCGGTCCCGGGCGGTCCTGGGCGGCCCCGGGCGGTCCCGGGCGGTCCCGGGCGGTCCTGGGCGGTCCCGGGCGGTCGCGGGCGGTCCCGGGCGGTCCGGGGCGGTCCCGGGCGGTCCGGGGCGGTCCCGGGCGGTCCGGGGCGGTCCTGGGCGGTCCTGGGCGGTCCCGGGCGGTCCGGGGCGGTCCCGGGCGGTCCCATGTGGTCCCGGGCGGTCCCGGACGGTCCGGACGGTCCCGGGCGGTCCCGGGCGGTCCCGGGCGGTCCCGGGCAGACCCGAGCATTCCATGGCGGTCCCGGGCAGTCCAGGGTGGTCCCGGGCGGTCCCGGGCGGTCCCGGGTGGTCCCGGGCGGTCTGGGGCGGTCCCGGGCGGTCCCGGGCGGTCCGGGGAGGTCCTGGGCGGTCCCGGGCTTTCCCGGGCGGTCCCGGGCGGTCCTGGGCAGTCCCGGGCGGTCTCGGGCGGTCCCGGGTGGTCCGGGGCGGTCCCGGGCGGTCCGGGGCGGTCCCGGGCGGTCCGGGGTGGTCCCAGGCGGTCCCGGGTGGTCCCGGGCAGTCCGGGGCGGTCCCGGGCGGTCCCGGGCGGTCCGGGGCGGTCCCGGGCGGTCCCGGGCGGTCCCGGGCGGTCCGGGGCGGTCCCGGGCGGTCTGGGGCGGTCCCGGGCGGTCCCGGGCGGTCCCGGGCGGTCCCGGGCGGTCCGGGGCGGTCCCGGGCGGTCCGGGGCGGTCCCGGGCGGTCCAGGGAGGTCCCGGGCGGTCTGTGGCGGTCCCGGGTGGTGCGGGGCGATCCCGGGCGGTCCACGGCGGTCCCGGGCGGTCCGGGGCGGTCCCGGGCGGTCCGGTGCGGTCCCGGGCGGTCCCGGACGGTCCAGACGGTCCCGGGCAGTCCCAGGCGGTCCCGGGCGGTCCCGGGCGGTCCTGGGCGGTCCCGAGCGTTCCAGGGCGGTCCCGGGCAGTCCAGGGCGGTCCCGGGCGGTCCCGGGCGGTCCCAGGCGGTCCCGGGCGGTCCCGGGCGGTCCCGGGCGGGCCCGGGTGGTCCCGGGCGGTCCCGGGCGGACCGGGGCGGTCCCGGGCGGTCCGGGGCGGTCCCGGGCGGTCCCGGGCAGTCCCGGGCGGTGCCGGGCGGACCCGGGCGGTCCCGGGCGGTCCCGGGCGGTCCCGGGCGGTCCCGGGCGGTCCCGGGCGGTCCCGGCCAGACCCGAGCATTCCATGGCGGTCCCGGGCGGTCCAGGGTGGTCCCGGGCGGTCCCGGGCGGTCCTGGGCGGTCCGGGGCGGTCCCGGGCGGTCCCGGGCGGTCCCGGGCGGTCCGGGGCGGTCCCGGGCGGTCCGGGGCGGTCCCGGGTGGTCCGGGGCGGTCCCGGGCGGTCCGGGGCGGTCCCGGGCGGTCCGGGGCGGTCCCTGGGGGTCCGGGGCGGTCCCGGGCGGTCCCGGGCGGTCCCGGGCGGTCCCGGGCGGTCCCGGGCGGTCCGGGGTGGTCCCGGGCGGTCCCGGGCGGTCCCGGGCGGTCCCGGGCGGTCCCGGGCGGTCCCGGGCGGTCGCGGGCGGTCCTGGGCGGTCGCGGGCGGTCCGGGGCGGTCCCGGGCGGTCCCGGGCGGTCCGGGGCGGTCCCGGGCGATCCCGGGCGGTCCCGGGCGGTCCCGGGTGGTCCCGGGCGGTCCCGGGCGGTCCGGGGCGGTCCCAGGCGGTCCGGGGCGGTCCCGGGCGGTCCGGGGCGGTCCCGGGCGGTGCGGGGCAGTCCCGGGCGGTCCGGGGCTGTCCCGGGCGGTCCGGGGCGGTCCCGGGTGGTCCCGTGCGGTCCCGGGTGGTCCCGGACGGTCCAGACGGTCCCGGGCAGTCCCGGGCGGTCCCGGGCGGTCCCGGGAGGTCCGGGGCCGTCCCGGGCGGTCCGGGGCGGTCCGGGGCAGTCCCGGGCGGTCCCGGGCGGTCCGGGGCGGTCCTGGGCAGTCCCGGGCGGTCCCGGGCAGTCCGGGGCGGTCCCGGTCGGTCCGGGGCGGTCCCAGGCGGTCCAGGCCGGTCCCGAGCGGTCCGGGGCGTTCCGGGGCGGTCCCGTGCAGTCCGGGGCGGTCCCGGGCGGTCCCGGGTGGTCCCGGGCGGTCCCGGGCGGTCCCGGGCGGTCCCGGGCGGTCCCGGGCGGTCCCGGGCGGTCCCGGGCGGTCGCGGGCGGTCCCGGGTGGTCCCAGGCGGTCCGAGGCGGTCCTGGGCGGTCCCGGGCGGTCCCGGGCGGTCACGGGCAGTCCGGGGCGGTCCGGGGCGGTCCCGGGAGGTCCCGGGCGGTCCCGGGCGGTCCCGGGCGGTCCCGGGCGGTCCGGGGCGGTCCGGGGCGGTCCCGGGCGGTCCCGGGCGGTCCGGGGCGGTCCCGGGCAGTCCGGGGCGGTCCCGGGTGGTCCGGGGCGGTCGCGGGCGCTCCGGTGCGGTCCCGGGCGGTCCCGGACGGTCCAGACGGTCCCGGGCAGTCCCAGGCGGTCCCGGGCGGTCCCGGGCGGTCCTGGGCGGTCCCGAGCGTTCCAGGGCGGTCCCGGGCAGTCCAGGGCGGTCCCGGGCGGTCCCGGGCGGTCCCAGGCGGTCCCGGGCGGTCCCGGGCGGTCCCGGGCGGGCCCGGGTGGTCCCGGGCGGTCCCGGGCGGACCGGGGCGGTCCCGGGCGGTCCGGGGCGGTCCCGGGCGGTCCCGGGCAGTCCCGGGCGGTGCCGGGCGGACCCGGGCGGTCCCGGGCGGTCCCGGGCGGTCCCGGGCGGTCCCGGGCGGTCCCGGGCGGTCCCGGCCAGACCCGAGCATTCCATGGCGGTCCCGGGCGGTCCAGGGTGGTCCCGGGCGGTCCCGGGCGGTCCTGGGCGGTCCGGGGCGGTCCCGGGCGGTCCCGGGCGGTCCCGGGCGGTCCGGGGCGGTCCCGGGCGGTCCGGGGCGGTCCCGGGTGGTCCGGGGCGGTCCCGGGCGGTCCGGGGCGGTCCCGGGCGGTCCGGGGCGGTCCCTGGGGGTCCGGGGCGGTCCCGGGCGGTCCCGGGCGGTCCCGGGCGGTCCCGGGCGGTCCCGGGCGGTCCGGGGTGGTCCCGGGCGGTCCCGGGCGGTCCCGGGCGGTCCCGGGCGGTCCCGGGCGGTCCCGGGCGGTCACGGGCGGTCCTGGGCGGTCGCGGGCGGTCCGGGGCGGTCCCGGGCGGTCCCGGGCGGTCCGGGGCGGTCCCGGGTGATCCCGGGCGGTCCCGGGCGGTCCCGGGTGGTCCCGGGCGGTCCCGGGCGGTCCGGGGCGGTCCCAGGCGGTCCGGGGCGGTCCCGGGCGGTCCGGGGCGGTCCCGGGCGGTGCGGGGCAGTCCCGGGCGGTCCGGGCTGTCCCGGGCGGTCCGGGGCGGTCCCGGGTGGTCCCGTGCGGTCCCGGGTGGTCCGGGACGGTCCAGACGGTCCCGGGCAGTCCCGGGCGGTCCCGGGCGGTCCCGGGAGGTCCGGGGCCGTCCCGGGCGGTCCGGGGCGGTCCGGGGCAGTCCCGGGCGGTCCCGGGCGGTCCCGGGCGGTCCCGGGCGGTCCCGGGCGGTCCCGGGCGGTCCCGGGCGGTCCCGGGCGGTCCCGGGCGGTCGCGGGCGGTCCCGGGTGGTCCCAGGCGGTCCGAGGCGGTCCTGGGCGGTCCCGGGCGGTCCCGGGCGGTCACGGGCAGTCCGGGGCGGTCCGGGGCGGTCCCGGGAGGTCCCGGGCGGTCCCGGGCGGTCCCGGCGGTCCCGGGCGGTCCGGGGCGGTCCGGGGCGGTCCCGGGCGGTCCCGGGCGGTCCGGGGCGGTCCCGGGCAGTCCGGGGCGGTCCCGGGTGGTCCGGGGCGGTCCCGGGCGCTCCGGGGCGGTCCCGGGCGGTCCGGGGCCGTCCCGGGCGGTCCGGGGCGGTCCCGGGCGGTCCCGCGCGGTCCCGGGCGGTCCCAGGCGGTCCCGGGCGGTCCCGTGCGGTCCGGGGTGGTCCCGGGCGGTCCCGGGCGGTCCCGGGCGGTCCCGGGCGGTCCCGGGCGGTCGCGGGCGGTCCCGGGCGGTCGCGGGCGGTCCGGGGCGGTCCCGTGCGGTCCCGGGCGGTTCCGGGCGGTCCCGGGCGGTGCCGGGCGGTCCTGGGCGGTCCCAGGCGGTCCTGGGCGGTCGCGGGCAGTCCCGGGCGGTCCCGGGCGGTCCGGGGCGGTCCCGTGCGGTCCCGGGCGGTTCCGGGCGGTCCCGGGCGGTGCCGGTCGGTCCCGGGCGGTCCCGGGCGGTCCCGGGCGGTCCGCGGCGGTCCCGGGCGGTCCGGGGCGGTCAGGGGCGGTCCCGGGCGGTCCCGGGCGGTCCGGGGCGTTCCCGGGCGGTCCCGGGCAGTCCCGGGCGGTCCGGGCCGTTCCCGGGCGGTCCGGGGCGTCCCGGGCGGTCCGGGCGGTCCTGGGCGGTCCAGGGCGGTCCGGGTCCGGGGCGGTCCCGGGCGGTCCCATGTGGTCCCGGGCGGGTCCCGGACGGTCCGGACGGTCCCGGGCGGTCCCGGGCGGTCCCGGGCGGTCCCGGGCGGTCCTGGGCAGACCCGAGCATTCCATGGCGGTCCCGGGCGGTCCAGGGTGGTCCGGGCGGTCCCGGGCGGTCCCGGGCGGTCCCGGGCGGTCTGGGGCGGTCCGGGGCGGTCCTGGGCGGTCCGGGGCGGTCGCTGGGCGGTCCCGGGCTTTCCCGGGCGGTCCCAGGCGGTCCTGGGCAGTCCCGGGCGGTCGCGGGCGGTCCCGGGTGGTCCGGGGTGGTCCCGGGCGGTCCGGGGCGGTCCGGGTGGTCCGGGGCGGTCCCGGGCGGTCCCGGGGCGGTCCCGGGCGGTCCGGGCGGTCGGGCGGTCCCGGGCGGGGGTCCCGGGCGGTCCGGTGGGCGGTCCCGGGCGGTCCTGGGCGGTCCCGGCGGTCCGGGGCGGTCCCGGGCGGTCCGGGGCGGTCCCGGGCGGTCCCGGGCGGTCCCGGGCGGTCCCGGGTGGTCCCGGGCGGTCCGGGGCGGTCCCAGGCGGTCTGGGGCGGTCCCGGGCGGTCCGGGTCAGTCCCGGGCGGTCCGGGGCGGTCCCGGGCGGTGCGGGGCAGTCCCGGGCGGTCCGGGGCGGTCCCGGGCGGTCCGGGGCGGTCCCGGGTGGTCCCGTGCGGTCCCGGGCGGTCCCGGACGGTCCAGACGGTCCCGGGCAGTCCCAGGCGGTCCCGGCGGTCCCGGGCGGTCCCGGGCGGTCCCGAGCATTCCAGGGCGGGTCTCGGGCGGTCCAGAGCGGTCCCGGGTGGTCCCGCGCGGACCCAGGCGGTCTTGGGCGGTCCCGGGCGGTCCCGGGTGGGGCCCGGGTGGTCCCGGGCGGTCCCGGGCGGTCCGGGGCGGTCCCGGGCGGTCCGGGGCGGTCCCGGGCGGTCCCGGGCGGTCCCGGGCGGTCCCGGGTGGGCCCGGGCAATCCCGGGCGGTCCCGGGCGGTCCGGGGCGGTCCCGGGCGGTCCGGGGCGGTCCCGGGCGGTCCGGGGCGGTCCCGGGCGGTCCCGGGCAGTCCCAGGCGGTCCCGGGCGGACCCGGGCGGTCCCGGGCAGTCCCGGGCGGTCCCGGGCGGTCCCGGCGGTCCGGGGCGGTCAGGGGCGGTCCCGGGCGGTCCCGGGCGGTCCGGGGCGTTCCCGGGCGGTCCCGGGCAGTCGGGGTGGTCCTGGGCGGTCCGGGGCGGTCCCGGGCGGTCCGGGGCGGTCCCGGGCGGTCCAGGGCGGTCCTGGGCGGTCCGGGGCGGTCCCGGGCGGTCCCGTGTGGTCCGGGCGGTCCCGGACGGTCCAGACGGTCCCGGGCGGTCCCGGGCGGTCCCGGGCGGTCCCGGGCGGTCCCGGGCGGTCCCGGGCGGTCCCGAGCATTCCATGGCGGTCCCGGGCGGTCTAGGGTGGTCCCGGGCGGTCCCGGGCGGTCCCGGGCGGTCCCGGGCGGTCCCCTGGCGGTCCTGGGCGGCCCCGGGCGGTCCCGGGCGGTCCCGGGCGGTCCTGGGCGGTCCCGGGCGGTCGCGGGCGGTCCCGGCGGTCCGGGGCGGTCCCGGGCGGTCCGGGGCGGTCCCGGGCGGTCGGGGCGGTCCTGGGCGGTCCTGGGCGGTCCCGGGCGGTCCGGGGCGGTCCCGGGCGGTCCCATGTGGTCCCGGGCGGTCCCGGACGGTCCGGACGGTCCCGGGCGGTCCGGGCGGTCCCGGGCGGTCCCGGGCAGACCCGAGCATTCCATGGCGGTCCCGGGCAGTCCAGGGTGGTCCCGGGCGGTCCCGGGCGGTCCCGGGTGGTCCCGGGCGGTCTGGGGCGGTCCCGGGGGGTCCCGGGCGGTCCGGGGAGGTCCTGGGCGGTCCCGGGCTTTCCCGGGCGGTCCCGGGCGGTCCTGGGCAGTCCCGGGCGGTCTCGGGCGGTCCCGGGTGGTCCGGGGCGGTCCCGGGCGGTCCGGGGCGGTCCCGGGCGTCCGGGGTGGTCCCAGGCGGTCCCGGGTGGTCCCGGGCAGTCCGGGGCGGTCCCGGGCGGTCCCGGGCGGTCCGGGGGCGGTCCCGGGCGGTCCCGGGCGGTCCCGGGCGGTCCAGGGCGGTCCCGGGCGGTCGGGCGGTCCCGGGCGGTCCCGGGCGGTCCCGGGCGGTCCCGGGCGGTCCGGGGCGGTCCCGGGCGGTCCGGGGCGGTCCCGGGCGGTCCAGGGAGGTCCCGGGCGGTCTGTGGCGGTCCCGGGTGGTGCGGGGCGGTCCCGGGCGGTCCGGTGCGGTCCCGGGCGGTCCCGACGGTCAAGACGGTCCCGGGCAGTCCCAGGCGGTCCCGGGCGGTCCCGGGCGGTCCCGGGCGGTCGCGAGCGTTCCAGGGCGGTCCCGGGCAGTCCAGGGCGGTCCCGGGCGGTTCCGGGCGGTCCCAGGCGGTCCCGGGCGGTCCCGGGCGGTCCCGGGCGGGCCCGGGTGGTCCCGGGCGGTCCCGGGCGGACCGGGGCGGTCCCGGGCGGTCCGGGGCGGTCCCGGGCGGTCCGGGCAGTCCCGGGCGGTCCGG
This sequence comes from Petromyzon marinus, assembly GCF_048934315.1. Lineage (NCBI taxonomy): Eukaryota > Metazoa > Chordata > Hyperoartia > Petromyzontiformes > Petromyzontidae > Petromyzon > Petromyzon marinus. The sequence goes on from NW_027422825.1 coordinate 24,165, forward strand.
GCGGACCCGGGCGGTCCCGGGCGGTCCCGGGCGGTCCAGGGCGGTCCCGGGCGGTCCCGGGCGGTCCCGGGCAGACCCGAGCATTCCATGGCGGTCCCGGGCGGTCCAGGGTGGTCCCGGGCGGTCCCGGGCGGTCCTGGGCGGGTCCGGGGCGGTCCCGGGCGGTCCGCGGCGGTCACGGGCGGTCCGGGGCGGTCCTGGGCGGTCCCGGGCTGTCCCGGGCGGTCTTGGGCGGTCCCGGGCGGTCCCGGGCGGTCCGGGGCGGTCCCGGGCGGTCCGGGGCGGTCCCGGGCGGTCTGGGGCGGTCCCAGGCGGTCCGGGGCCGTCCCGGGCGGTCCGGGGTGATCCCGGGCGGTCCCGTGCGGTCCTGGGCGGTCCAGGACGTCCGGACGGTCCCGGGCCGTTCCCGGGCGGTCCGGGCGGTCCGGGCGGCCGGGCCGTGCCAGGGCGGTCCCGGGCGTTCCAGGGCGGTCCCTGCCAGTCCCGGGCGTTCCTGGGCGGTCCCGGGCGGTCCCGGGCGGTCCCGGGCGGTCCCGGGCAGACCCGAGCATTCCATGGCGGTCCCGGGCGGTCCAGGGTGGTCCCGGGCGGTCCCGGGCGGTCCTGGGCGGTCCGGGGCGGTCCCGGGCGGTCCCGCGGCGGTCCGGGCGGTCCGGGGCGGGCCTGGGCGGTCCCGGGCTGTCCCGGGCGGTCTTGGGCGGTCCCGGGCGGTCCCGGGCGGTCCCGGGCGGTCCGGGGCGGTCCCGGGCGGTCCCGGGCAGTCCCGGGCGGTCCCGGGCGGACCCGGGCGGTCCCGGGCGGTCCCGGGCGGTCCCGGGCGGTCCCGGGTCCCGGGCGGTCCCGGGCAGACCCGAGCATTCCATGGCGGTCCCGGCGGTCCAGGTGGTCCCGGGCGGTCCCGGGCGGTCCTGGGCGGTCCGGGGCGGTCCCGGGCGGTCCGCGGCGGTCCCGGGCGGTCCGGGGCGGTCCTGGGCGGTCCCGGGCTGTCCCGGGCGGTCTTGGGCGGTCCCGGGCGGTCCCGGGCGGTCCGGGGCGGTCCCGGGCGGTCCGGGGCGGTCCCGGGCGGTCTGGGGCGGTCCCAGGCGGTCCGGGGCCGTCCCGGGCGGTCCGGGGTGGTCCCGGGCGGTCCCGTGCGGTCCTGGGCGGTCCAGGACGTCCGGACGGTCCCGGGCGTTCCCGGGCGGTCCCGGGCGGTTCCGGGCGGTCCCGGGCGTGCCAGGGCGGTCCCGGGCGTTCCAGGGCGGTCCCTGCCGGTCCCGGGCGTTCCTGGGCGGTCCCGGGCGGTCCCGGGCGGTCCCGGGCGGTCCCGGGCGGTCCCGTGCGCTCCGGGCGGTCCCGAGCAGTCCCGGGCGGTCCCGGGCGGTCCCGGGCGGTCCCGGGCGGTTCCCGGGCAGTCCGGCGCGGTCCCGGGCGGTCCGGGGCGGTCCCGGGCGGTCCGGGGCGGTCCCGGGCGGTCCAGGGCGGTCCCGGGCGGTCCGGGGCGGTCCCGGTCGGTCCGGGGCGGTCCCAGACGGTCCGGGCCGGTCCCGGGCGGTCAGGGGCGTTCCAGGGCGGTCCCGGGGCGGTCCCGGGCGGTCCGGGCGGTCCCGGGCGGTCCCGGGCGGTCCCGGGCGGTCCAGGCGGTCCGGGGCGGTCCCGGGCGGTCCCGGGCGTCCGGGCGGTCCCGGGCGGTCCCGGGCGGTCCCGGGCCGGTTACGGGGCGGTCCCGGGCGGTCCGGGGCGGTCCCGGGCGGTCCGGGGCGGTCCCGGGCGGTCCCGGGCGGTCCCGGGCGGTCCCGGGCGGTCCCGGGCAGTCCGGGGCGGTCCGGGGCGGTCCCGGGAGGTCCCGGGCGGTCCCGGGCGGTCCCGGGCGGTCCCGGGCGGTCCGGGGTGGTCCGGGGCGGTCCCGGCCGGTCCTGGGCGGTCCGGGGCGGTCCCGGGCGGTCCGGGGCGGTCCCGGGCGGTCCGGGGCGGTCCCGGGCGGTCCGGGGTGGTCCCGGGCGGTCCGGGGCGGTCCCGGGCGGTCCTGGGCGGTCCCGGGCGGTCCCGGTCGGTCCCGGGCGGTACCGGGCGGTCCCGGGCGGTCCCGGGCGGGCCCGGGTGGTCCCGGGCGGTCCCGGGCGGACCGGGGCGGTCCCGGGCGGTCCGGGGCGGTCCCGGGCGGTCCCGGGCAGTCCCGGGCGGTCCCGGGCGGACCCGGGCGGTCCCGGGCGGTCCCGGGCGGTCCCGGGCGGTCCCGGGCGGTCCCGGGCGGTCCCGGGCAGACCCGAGCATTCCATGGCGGTCCCGGGCGGTCCAGGGTGGTCCCGGGCGGTTCCGGGCGGTCCTGGGCGGTCCGGGGCGGTCCCGGGCGGTCCGCGGCGGTCCCGGGCGGTCCGGGGCGGTCCTGGGCGGTCCCGGGCTGTCCCGGGCGGTCTTGGGCGGTCCCGGGCGGTCCCGGGCGGTCCGGGGCGGTCCCGGGCGGTCCGGGGCGGTCCCGGGCGGTCTGGGGCGGTCCCAGGCGGTCCGGGGCCGTCCCGGGCGGTCCGGGGTGATCCCGGGCGGTCCCGTGCGGTCCTGGGCGGTCCAGGACGGTCCGGACGGTCCCGGGCGTTCCCGGGCGGTCCCGGGCGGTTCCGGGCGGTCCCGGGCGTGCCAGGGCGGTCCCGGGCGTTCCAGGGCGGTCCCTGCCAGTCCCGGGCGTTCCTGGGCGGTCCCGGGCGGTCCCGGGCGGTCCCGGGCGGTCCCGGGCAGACCCGAGCATTCCATGGCGGTCCCGGGCGGTCCAGGGTGGTCCCGGGCGGTCCCGGGCGGTCCTGGGCGGTCCGGGGCGGTCCCGGGCGGTCCGCGGCGGTCCCGGGCGGTCCGGGGCGGTCCTGGGCGGTCCCGGGCTGTCCCAGGCGGTCTTGGGCGGTCCCGGGCGGTCCCGGGCGGTCCCGGGCAGTCCGGGGCGGTCCCGGGCGGTCCCGGGCAGTCCCGGGCGGTCCCGGGCGGACCCGGGCGGTCCCGGGCGGTCCCGGGCGGTCCCGGGCGGTCCCGGGCGGTCCCGGGCGGTCCCGGGCAGACCCGAGCATTCCATGGCGGTCCCGGGCGGTCCAGGGTGGTCCCGGGCGGTCCCGGGCGGTCCTGGGCGGTCCGGGGCGGTCCCGGGCGGTCCGCGGCGGTCCCGGGCGGTCCGGGGCGGTCCTGGGCGGTCCCGGGCTGTCCCGGGCGGTCTTGGGCGGTCCCGGGCGGTCCCGGGCGGTCCGGGGCGGTCCGGGCGGTCCGGGGCGGTCCCGGGCGGTCTGGGGCGGTCCCAGGCGGTCCGGGGCCGTCCCGGGCGGTCCGGGGTGGTCCCGGGCGGTCCCGTGCGGTCCTGGGCGGTCCAGGACGGTCCGGACGGTCCCGGGCGTTCCCGGGCGGTCCCGGGGGTTCCGGGCGGTCCCGGGCGTGCCAGGGCGGTCCCGGGCGTTCCAGGGCGGTCCCTGCCGGTCCCGGGCGTTCCTGGGCGGTCCCGGGCGGTCCCGGGCGGTCCCGGGCGGTCCCGGGCGGTCCCGTGCGCTCCCGGGCGGTCCCGAGCAGTCCCGGGCGGTCCCGGGCGGTCCCGGGCGGTCCCGGGCGGTCCCGGGCAGTCCGGCGCGGTCCCGGGCGGTCGGGGCGGTCCCGGGCGGTCCGGGGCGGTCCCGGGCGGTCCAGGGCGGTCCCGGGCGGTCCGGGCGGTCCCGGTCGGTCCGGGGCGGTCCCAGACGGTCCGGGCCGGTCCCGGGCGGTCCAGGGCGTTCCCAGGGCGGTCCCGGGCGGTCCGGGGCGGTCCCGGGCGGTCCCGGGCGGTCCCGGGCGGTCCCGGGCGGTCCCGGGCGGTCCAGGGCGGTCCGGGGCGGTCCCGGGCGGTCCCGGGCGGTCCCGGGCGGTCCCGGGCGGTCCCGGGCGGTCCCGGGCGGTACGGGGCGGTCCCGGGCGGTCCGGGGCGGTCCCGGGCGGTCCGGGGCGGTCCCGGGCGGTCCCGGGCGGTCCCGGGCGGTCCCGGGCAGTCCGGGCGGTCCGGGGCGGTCCCGGGAGGTCCCGGGCGGTCCCGGGCGGTCCCGGGCGGTCCCGGGCGGTCCGGGGTGGTCCGGGGCGGTCCCGGCCGGTCCTGGGCGGTCCGGGGCGGTCCCGGGCGGTCCGGGGCGGTCCCGGGCGGTCCGGGGCGGTCCCGGCCGGTCCTGGGCGGTCCGGGGCGGTCCCGGGCGGTCCGGGGCGGTCCCGGGCGGTCCGGGGCGGTCCCGGGCGGTCCGGGATGGTCCCGGGCGGTCCGGGGCGGTCCCGGGCGGTCCTGGGCGGTCCCGGGCGGTCCCGGTCGGTCCCGGGCGGTACCGGGCGGTCCCGGGCGGTCCCGGGCGGGCCCGGGTGGTCCCGGGCGGTCCCGGGCGGACCGGGGCGGTCCCGGGCGGTCCGGGCGGTCCCGGGCGGTCCCGGGCAGTCCCGGGCGGTCCCGGGCGGACCCGGCGGTCCCGGGCGGTCCCGGGCGGTCCCGGGCGGTCCCGGGCGGTCCGGGGCGGTCCCGGGCAGACCCGAGCATTCCATGGCGGTCCCGGGCGGTCCAGGGTGGTCCCGGGCGGTCCCGGGCGGTCCTGGGCGGTCCGGGGCGGTCCCGGGCGGTCCGCGGCGGTCCCGGGCGGTCCGGGGCGGTCCTGGGCGGTCCCGGGCTGTCCCGGGCGGTCTTGGGCGGTCGCGGGCGTCCCGGGCGGTCCGGGGCGGTCCCGGGCGGTCCGGGGCGGTCCCGGGCGGTCTGGGGCGGTCCCAGGCGGTCCGGGGCCGTCCCGGGCGGTCCGGGGTGATCCCGGGCGGTCCCGTGCGGTCCTGGGCGGTCCAGGACGGTCCGGACGGTCCCGGGCGTTCCCGGGCGGTCCCGGGCGGTTCCGGGCGGTCCCGGGCGTGCCAGGGCGGTCCCGGGCGTTCCAGGGCGGTCCCTGCCAGTCCCGGGCGTTCCTGGGCGGTCCCGGGCGGTCCCGGGCGGTCCCGGGCGTCCCGGGCAGACCCGAGCATTCCATGGCGGTCCCGGGCGGTCCAGGGTGGTCCCGGGCGGTCCCGGGCGGTCCTGGGCGGTCCGGGGCGGTCCCGGGCGGTCCGCGGCGTTCCCGGGCGGTCCGGGGCGGTCCTGGGCGGTCCCGGGCTGTCCCAGGCGGTCTTGGGCGGTCCCGGGCGGTCCCGGGCGGTCCCGGGCGGTCCGGGGCGGTCCCGGGCGGTCCGGGCAGTCCCGGGCGGTCCCGGGCGGACCCGGGCGGTCCCGGCGGTCCCGGGCGGTCCCGGGCGGTCCCGGGCGGTCCCGGGCGGTCCCGGGCAGACCCGAGCATTCCATGGCGGTCCCGGGCGGTCCAGGGTGGTCCCGGGCGGTCCCGGGCGGTCCTGGGCGGTCCGGGGCGGTCCCCGGGCGGTCCGCGGCGGTCCCGGGCGGTTCCGGGGCGGTCCTGGGCGGTCCTGGGCTGTCCCGGGCGGTCTTGGGCGGTCCCGGGCGGTCCCGGGCGGTCCGGGGCGGTCCCGGGCGGTCCGGGGCGGTCCCGGGCGGTCTGGGGCGGTCCCAGGCGGTCCGGGGCCGTCCCGGGCGGTCCGGGTGGTCCCGGGCGGTCCCGTGCGGTCCTGGGCGGTCCAGGACGGTCCGGACGGTCCCGGGCGTTCCCGGGCGGTCCCGGGCGGTTCCGGGCGGTCCCGGGCGTGCCAGGGCGGTCCCCGGGCGTTCCAGGGCGGTCCCTGCCGGTCCCGGGCGTTCCTGGGCGGTCCCGGGCGGTCCCGGGCGGTCCCGGGCGGTCCCGGGCGGTCACGTGCGCTCCCGGGCGGTCCCGAGCAGTCCCGGGCGGTCCCGGGCGGTCCCGGGCGGTCCCGGGCGGTCCCGGGCAGTCCGGCGCGGTCCCGGGCGGTCCGGGGCGGTCCCGGGCGGTCCGGGGCGGTCCCGGGCGGTCCAGGGCGGTCCCGGGCGGTCCGGGGCGGTCCCGGTCGGTCCGGGGCGGTCCCAGACGGTCCGGGCCGGTCCCGGGCGGTCCAGGGCGTTCCAGGGCGGTCCCGGGCGGTCCGGGGCGGTCCCGGGCGGTCCCGGGCGGTCCCGGGCGGTCCCGGGCGGTCCCGGGCGGTCCAGGGCGGTCCGGGGCGGTCCCGGGCGGTCCCGGGCGGTCCCGGGCGGTCCCGGGCGGTCCCGGGCGGTCCCGGGCGGTACGGGGCGGTCCCGGGCGGTCCGGGGCGGTCCCGGGCGGTCCGGGGCGGTCCCGGGCGGTCCCGGGCGGTCCCGGGCGGTCCCGGGCAGTCCGGGGCGGTCCGGGGCGGTCCCGGGAGGTCCCGGGCGGTCCCGGGCGGTCCCGGGCGGTCCGGGGTGGTCCGGGGCGGTCCCGGCCGGTCCTGGGCGGTCCGGGGCGGTCCCGGGCGGTCCGGGGCGGTCCCGGGCGGTCCGGGGCGGTCCCGGGCGGTCCGGGGTGGTCCCGGGCGGTCCGGGGCGGTCCCGGGCGGTCCTGGGCGGTCCCGGGCGGTCCCGGTCGGTCCCGGGCGGTACCGGGCGGTCCCGGGCGGTCGCGGGCGGTCCCAGGCGGTCCCGTGCGGTCCCGGGCGGTTCCGGGCGGTCCCGGGTGGTCCCGGGCGGTCCCGGGCGGTCCCGGGTGGTCCCGGGCGGTCCGGGGCGGTCCCGGGTGGTCCGGGGCGGTCAGGGGCGGTCCCGGGCGGTCCCGGGCGGTCCGGGGCGTTCCTGGGCGGTCCCGGGCGGTCCCGGGCAGTCCGGGGCGGTCCTGGGCGGTCCGGGGCGGTCCCGGGCGGTCCGGGGCGGTCCCGGGCGGTCCCGGGCGATCCCGGGCGGTCCGGGGCGGTCCTGGGCGGTCGAGGGCGGTCCCGGGCGGTCCGGGGCGGTCCCGGGCGGTCCCAGGCGGTCCCGGGCGGTCCCGGGCGGTCCCGGGCGGTCACGGGCGGTCCGGGGCGGTCCCGGGCGGTCCGGGGCGGTCCGGGGCGGTCCCGGGCGGTCCCGGGCGGTCCGGGGCGGTCCTGGGCGGTCCAGGGCGGTCCCGGGCGGTCCTGTGTGGTCCCGGGTGGTCCCGGACGGTCCGGACGGTCCTGGGCGGTCCCGGGCGGTCCCGGGCGGTCCCGGGCGGTCCCGGGCGGACCCTAGCATTCCATGGCGGTCCCGGGCAATCCAGGGTGGTCCCGGGCGGTCCCGGGCGGTCCCGGGCGGTCCCTGGCGGTCTGGGGCGGTCCCGGGCGGTCCCAGGCGGTCCAGGGCGGTCCTGGGCGGTCCCGGGCTGTCCCGGGCGGTCTTGGGCGGTCCCGGGCGGTCCCGGGCGGTCCGGGGCGGTCCTGGGCGGTCTGGGGCGGTCCCGGGCGGTCTGGGGCGGTCCCGGGCGGTCCGGGGCGGTCCCGGGCAGTCCGGGGCGGTCCGGGGCGGTCCCAGGAGGTCCCGGGCGGTCCCGGGCGGTCCCGGGCGGTCCCGGGCGGTCCGGGGCGGTCCGGGGCGGTCCCGGCCGGTCCTGGGCGGTCCGGGGCGGTCCCGGGCGGTCCGGGGCGGTCCCGGGCGGTCCGGGGCGGTCCCGGGCGGTCCGGGGCGGTCCCGGGCAGTCCAGGGCGGTCCGGGGCGGTCCCGGGAGGTCCCGGGCGGTCCCGGGCGGTCTCGGGCGGTCCCGGGCGGTCCGGGGCGGTCCCGGGAAGTCCGGGGCGGTCCGGAGCGGTCTCGGGAGGTCCCGGGCGGTCCCGGTCGGTCCCGGGCGGTCCCGGGCGGTCCCGGGCGGTCGCGGGCGGTCCCGGGCGGTCCCGGGCGGTCCGGGGCGGTCCCGTGGGGTCCCGGGCGGTTCCGGGCGGTCCTGCGCGGTCCCGGGCGGTCGCGGGCGGTCCCGGGTGGTCCCGGGCGGTCCGGGGCGGTCAGGGGCGGTCCCGGGCGGTCCCGGGCGGTCCGGGGCATTCCCGGGCGGTCCCGGGCGGTCCCGGGCAGTCCGGGGCGGTCCTGGGCGGTCCAGGGTGGTCCCGGGCGGTCCGGGGCGGTCCTGGGCAGTCCAGGGCGGTCCCGGGCGGTCCGGGGCAGTCCCGGGCGGTCCCGTGTGGTCCCGGGCGGTCCCGGACGGTCCGGACGGTCCCGGGCGGTCCCGGGCGGTCCCGGGCGGTCCCGGGCGGTCCCGGGCAGACCCGAGCATTCCATGGCGGTCCCGGGCGGTCCGGGGCGGTCCGGGGTGGTCCCGGGCGGTCCCGGGCGGTCCGGAGCGGTCCTGGGCGGTCGAGGGCGGTCCCGGGCGGTCCGGGGCGGTCCCGGGCGGTCCCGGGCGGTCCCGGGCGGTCCTGGGCGGTCCGGGGCGGTCCCGGGCGGTCCGGGGCGGTCCGGGGCGGTCCCGGGCGGTCCCGGGCGGTCCGGGGCGGTCCTGGGCGGTCCAGGGCGGTCCCGGGCGGTCTGGGGCGGTCCCGGGCGGTCCCGTGTGGTCCCGGGTGGTCCCGGACGGTCCGGACGGGCCTGGGCGGTCCCGGGCGGTCCCGGGCGGTCCCGGGCGGTCCCGGGCGGACCCGAGCATTCCATGGCGGTCCCGGGCGGTCCAGGGTGGTCCCGGGCGGTCCCGGGCGGTCCCGGCCGGTCCCGGGCGGTCCGGGGCGGTCCCGGGCGGTCCCGGGCGGTCCAGGGCGGTCCTGGGCGGTCCCGGGCTGTCCCGGGCGGTCTTGGGCGGTCCCGGGCGGTCCCGGGCGGTCCGGGGCGGTCCGGGGCGGTCCCGGGCGGTCCCGGGCGGTCCAGGGCGGTCCTGGGCGGTCCCGGGCTGTCCCGGGCGGTCTTGGGCGGTCCCGGGCGGTCCCGGGCGGTCCGGGGCGGTCCTGGGCGGTCTGGGGCGGTCCCGGGCGGTCTGGGGCGGTCCCGGGCGGTCCGGCGCGGTCCCGGGCAGTCCGGGGCGGTCCGGGGCGGTCCCAGGAGGTCCCGGGCGGTCCCGGGCGGTCCCGGGCGGTCCCGGGCGGTCCGGGGCGGTCCGGGGCGGTCCCGGCCGGTCCTGGGCGGTCCGGGGCGGTCCCGGGCGGTCCGTGGCGGTCCCGGGCAGTCCGGGGCGGTCCTGGGCGGTCCGGGGCGGTCCCGGGCAGTCCGGGGCGGTCCGGGGCGGTCCCGGGAGGTCCCGGGCGGTCCCGGGCGGTCTCGGGCGGTCCCGGGCGGTCTGGGGCGGTCCCGGGAAGTCTGGGGCGGTCCGGAGCGGTCTCGGGAGGTCCCGGGCGGTCCCGGTCGGTCCCGGGCGATCCCGGGCGGTCCCGGGTGGTCGCGGGCGGTCCCGGGCGGTCCCGGGCGGTCCGGGGCGGTCCCGTGGGGTCCCGGGCGGTTCCGGGCGGTCCCGCGCGGTCGCGGGCGGTCTCGGGCGGTCCCGGGTGGTCCCGGGCGGTCCGGGGCGGTCCCGGGCGGTCCGGGGCGGTCCTGGGCGGTCTGGGGCGGTCCCGGGCGGTCTGGGGCGGTCCCGGGCGGTCCAGGGCGGTCCTGGGCGGTCCCGGGCTGTCCCGGGCGGTCTTGGGCGGTCCCGGGCGGTCCCGGGCGGTCCGGGCGGTCCTGGGCGGTCTGGGGCGGTCCCGGGCGGTCTGGGGCGGTCCCGGGCGGTCCGGGGCGGTCCCGGGCAGTCCGGGGCGGTCCGGGGCGGTCCCAGGAGGTCCCGGGCGGTCCCGGGCGGTCCCGGGCAGTCCCGGGCGGTCCGGGGCGGTCCGGGGCGGTCCCGGCCTGTCCTGGGCGGTCCGGGGCGGTCCCGGGCGGTCCGGGGCGGTCCCGGGCGGTCCGGGGCGGTCCCGGGCAGTCCGGGGCGGTCCAGGGCGGTCCCGGGAGGTCCCGGGCGGTCCCGGGCGGTCTCGGGCGGTCCCGGGCGGTCCGGGGCGGTCCCGGGAAGTCCGGGGCGGTCCGGAGCGGTCTCAGGAGGTCCCGGGCGGTCCCGGTCGGTCCCGGGCGGTCCCGGGCGGTCCCGGGCGGTCGCGGGCGGTCCCGTGCGGTCCCGGGCGGTCCGGGGCGGTCCCGTGGGGTCCCGGGCGGTTCCGGGCGGTCCTGCGCGGTCCCGGGCGGTCGCGGGCGGTCCCGGGTGGTCCCGGGCGGTCCGGGGCGGTCAGGGGCGGTCCCGGGCGGTCCCGGGCGGTCCGGGGCATTCCCGGGCGGTCCCGGGCGGTCCCGGGCAGTCCGGGGCGGTCCTGGGCGGTCCAGGGTGGTCCCGGGCGGTCCGGGGCGGTCCTGGGCAGTCCAGGGCGGTCCCGGGCGGTCCGGGGCAGTCCCGGGCGGTCCCGTGTGGTCCCGGGCGGTCCCGGACGGTCCGGACGGTCCCGGGCGGTCCCGGGCGGTCCCGGGCGGTCCCGGGCGGTCCCGGGCAGACCCGAGCATTCCATGGCGGTCCCAGGCGGTCCGGGGCGGTCCGGGGTGGTCCCGGGCGGTCCCGGGCGGTCCGGAGCGGTCCTGGGCGGTCGAGGGCGGTCCCGGGCGGTCCGGGGCGGTCCCGGGCGGTCCCGGGCGGTCCCGGGCGGTCCTGGGCGGTCCGGGGCGGTCCCGGGCGGTCCGGGGCGGTCCGGGGCGGTCCCGGGCGGTCCCGGGCGGTCCGGGGCGGTCCTGGGCGGTCCAGGGCGGTCCCGGGCGGTCTGGGGCGGTCCCGGGCGGTCCCGTGTGGTCCCGGGTGGTCCCGGACGGTCCGGACGGGCCTGGGCGGTCCCGGGCGGTCCCGGGCGGTCCCGGGCGGTCCCGGGCGGACCCGAGCATTCCATGGCGGTCCCGGGCGGTCCAGGGTGGTCCCGGGCGGTCCCGGGCGGTCCCGGCCGGTCCCGGGCGGTCCGGGGCGGTCCCGGGCGGTCCCGGGCGGTCCAGGGCGGTCCTGGGCGGTCCCGGGCTGTCCCGGGCGGTCTTGGGCGGTCCCGGGCGGTCCCGGGCGGTCCGGGGCGGTCCGGGGCGGTCCCGGGCGGTCCCGGGCGGTCCAGGGCGGTCCTGGGCGGTCCCGGGCTGTCCCGGGCGGTCTTGGGCGGTCCCGGGCGGTCCCGGGCGGTCCGGGGCGGTCCTGGGCGGTCTGGGGCGGTCCCGGGCGGTCTGGGGCGGTCCCGGGCGGTCCGGCGCGGTCCCGGGCAGTCCGGGGCGGTCCGGGGCGGTCCCAGGAGGTCCCGGGCGGTCCCGGGCGGTCCCGGGCGGTCCCGGGCGGTCCGGGGCGGTCCGGGGCGGTCCCGGCCGGTCCTGGGCGGTCCGGGGCGGTCCCGGGCGGTCCGTGGCGGTCCCGGGCAGTCCGGGGCGGTCCTGGGCGGTCCGGGGCGGTCCCGGGCAGTCCGGGGCGGTCCGGGGCGGTCCCGGGAGGTCCCGGGCGGTCCCGGGCGGTCTCGGGCGGTCCCGGGCGGTCTGGGGCGGTCCCGGGAAGTCTGGGGCGGTCCGGAGCGGTCTCGGGAGGTCCCGGGCGGTCCCGGTCGGTCCCGGGCGATCCCGGGCGGTCCCGGGTGGTCGCGGGCGGTCCCGGGCGGTCCCGGGCGGTCCGGGGCGGTCCCGTGGGGTCCCGGGCGGTTCCGGGCGGTCCCGCGCGGTCGCGGGCGGTCTCGGGCGGTCCCGGGTGGTCCCGGGCGGTCCGGGGCGGTCCCGGGCGGTCCGGGGCGGTCCTGGGCGGTCTGGGGCGGTCCCGGGCGGTCTGGGGCGGTCCCGGGCGGTCCAGGGCGGTCCTGGGCGGTCCCGGGCTGTCCCGGGCGGTCTTGGGCGGTCCCGGGCGGTCCCGGGCGGTCCGGGCGGTCCTGGGCGGTATGGGGCGGTCCCGGGCGGTCTGGGGCGGTCCCGGGCGGTCCGGGGCGGTCCCGGGCAGTCCGGGGCGGTCCGGGGCGGTCCCAGGAGGTCCCGGGCGGTCCCGGGCGGTCCCGGGCAGTCCCGGGCGGTCCGGGGCGGTCCGGGGCGGTCCCGGCCTGTCCTGGGCGGTCCGGGGCGGTCCCGGGCGGTCCGAGGCGGTCCCGGGCGGTCCGGGGCGGTCCCGGGCAGTCCGGGGCGGTCCAGGGCGGTCCCGGGAGGTCCCGGGCAGTCCCGGGCGGTCTCGGGCGGTCCCGGGCGGTCCGGGGCGGTCCCGGGAAGTCCGGGGCGGTCCGGAGCGGTCTCGGGAGGTCCCGGGCGGTCCCGGTCGGTCCCGGGCGGTCCCGGGCGGTCCCGGGCGGTCGCGGGCGGTCCCGTGCGGTCCCGGGCGGTCCGGGGCGGTCCCGTGGGGTCCCGGGCGGTTCCGGGCGGTCCCGCGCGGTCCCGGGCGGTCCCGGGCGGTCCCGGGCGGTCCGGGGCGGTCCTGGGCGGTCTGGGGCGGTCCCGGGCGGTCTGGGGCGGTCCCGGGCGGTCCGGCGCGGTCCCGGGCAGTCCGGGGCGGTCCGGGGCGGTCCCAGGAGGTCCCGGGCGGTCCCGGGCGGTCCCGGGCGGTCCCGGGCGGTCCGGGGCGGTCCGGGGCGGTCCCGGCCGGTCCTGGGCGGTCCGGGGCGGTCCCGGGCGGTCCGTGGCGGTCCCGGGCAGTCCGGGGCGGTCCTGGGCGGTCCGGGGCGGTCCCGGGCAGTCCGGGGCGGTCCGGGGCGGTCCCGGGAGGTCCCGGGCGGTCCCGGGCGGTCTCGGGCGGTCCCGGGCGGTCTGGGGCGGTCCCGGGAAGTCCGGGGCGGTCCGGAGCGGTCTCGGGAGGTCCCGGGCGGTCCCGGTCGGTCCCGGGCGATCCCGGGCGGTCCCGGGTGGTCGCGGGCGGTCCCGGGCGGTCCCGGGCGGTCCGGGGCGGTCCCGTGGGGTCCCGGGCGGTTCCGGGCGGTCCCGCGCGGTCGCGGGCGGTCTCGGGCGGTCCCGGGTGGTCCCGGGCGGTCCGGGGCGGTCCCGGGCGGTCCGGGGCGGTCCTGGGCGGTCTGGGGCGGTCCCGGGCGGTCTGGGGCGGTCCCGGGCGGTCCAGGGCGGTCCTGGGCGGTCCCGGGCTGTCCCGGGCGGTCTTGGGCGGTCCCGGGCGGTCCCGGGCGGTCCGGGGCGGTCCTGGGCGGTCTGGGGCGGTCCCGGGCGGTCTGGGGCGGTCCCGGGCGGTCCGGGGCGGTCCCGGGCAGTCCGGGGCGGTCCGGGGCGGTCCCAGGAGGTCCCGGGCGGTCCCGGGCGGTCCCGGGCAGTCCCGGGCGGTCCGGGGCGGTCCGGGGCGGTCCCGGCCTGTCCTGGGCGGTCCGGGGCGGTCCCGGGCGGTCCGGGGCGGTCCCGGGCGGTCCGGGGCGGTCCCGGGCAGTCCGGGGCGGTCCAGGGCGGTCCCGGGAGGTCCCGGGCGGTCCCGGGCGGTCTCGGGCGGTCCCGGGCGGTCCGGGGCGGTCCCGGGAAGTCCGGGGCGGTCCGGAGCGGTCTCGGGAGGTCCCGGGCGGTCCCGGTCGGTCCCGGGCGGTCCCGGGCGGTCCCGGGCGGTCGCGGGCGGTCCCGTGCGGTCCCGGGCGGTCCGGGGCGGTCCCGTGGGGTCCCGGGCGGTTCCGGACGGTCCCGCGCGGTCCCGGGCGGTCCCGGGCGGTCCCGGGTGGTCCCGGGCGGTCCGGGGCGGTCCCGGGCGGTCCGGGGCGGTCAGGGGCGGTCCCGGGCGGTCCCGGGCGGTCCGGGGCGTTCCCGGGCGGTCCCGGGCGGTCCCGGGCAGTCCGGGGCGGTCCTGGGCGGTCCAGGGTGGTCCCGGGCGGTCCGGGGCGGTCCTGGGCGGTCCAGGGCGGTCCCGGGCGGTCCGGGGCGGTCCCGGGCGGTCCCGTGTGGTCCCGGGCGGTCCCGGACGGTCCGGACGGTCCCGGGCGGTCCCGGGCGGTCCCGGGCGGTCCCGGGCGGTCCCGGGCAGACCCGAGCATTCCATGGCGGTCCCGGGCGGTCCAGGGTGGTCCGGGGCGGTCCCGGGCGGTCCCGGGCGGTCCGGAGCGGTCCTGGGCGGTCGAGGGCGGTCCCGGGCGGTCCGGGGCGGTCCCGGGCGGTCCCAGGCGGTCCCGGGCGGTCCCGGGCGGTCCCGGGCGGTCCTGGGCGGTCCGGGGCGGTCCCGGGCGGTCCGGGGCGGTCCGGGGCGGTCCCGGGCGGTCCCGGGCGGTCCGGGGTGGTCCTGGGCGGTCCAGGGCGGTCCCGGGCGGTCCGGGGCGGTCCCGGGTGGTCCCGTGTGGTCCCGGGCGGTCCCGGCCGGTCCTGGGCGGTCCGGGGCGGTCCCGGGCGGTCCGTGGCGGTCCCGGGCGGTCCGGGGCGGTCCTGGGCGGTCCGGGGCGGTCCCGGGCAGTCCGGGGCGGTCCGGGGCGGTCCCGGGAGGTCCCGGGCGGTCCCGGGCGGTCTCGGGCGGTCCCGGGCGGTCCGGGGCGGTCCCGTGGGGTCCCGGGCGGTTCCGGGCGGTCCCGCGCGGTCCCGGGCGGTCCCGGGCGGTCCCGGGCGGTCCGGGGCGGTCCTGGGCGGTCTGGGGCGGTCCCGGGCGGTCTGGGGCGGTCCCGGGCGGTCCGGCGCGGTCCCGGGCAGTCCGGGGCGGTCCGGGGCGGTCCCAGGAGGTCCCGGGCGGTCCCGGGCGGTCCCGGGCGGTCCCGGGCGGTCCGGGGCGGTCCGGGGCGGTCCCGGCCGGTCCTGGGCGGTCCGGGGCGGTCCCGGGCGGTCCGTGGCGGTCCCGGGCAGTCCGGGGCGGTCCTGGGCGGTCCCGGGCGGTCCCGGGCAGTCCCGGGCGGTCCGGGGCGGTCCGGGGCGGTCCCGGCCTGTCCTGGGCGGTCCGGGGCGGTCCCGGGCGGTCCGGGGCGGTCCCGGGCGGTCCGGGGCGGTCCCGGGCAGTCCGGGGCGGTCCAGGGCGGTCCCGGGAGGTCCCGGGCGGTCCCGGGCGGTCTCGGGCGGTCCCGGGCGGTCCGGGGCGGTCCCGGGAAGTCCGGGGCGGTCCGGAGCGGTCTCGGGAGGTCCCGGGCGGTCCCGGTCGGTCCCGGGCGGTCCCGGGCGGTCCCGGGCGGTCGCGGGCGGTCCCGTGCGGTCCCGGGCGGTCCGGGGCGGTCCCGTGGGGTCCCGGGCGGTTCCGGGCGGTCCCGCGCGGTCGCGGGCGGTCTCGGGCGGTCCCGGGTGGTCCCGGGCGGTCCGGGGCGGTCCCGGGCGGTCCGGGGCGGTCCTGGGCGGTCTGGGGCGGTCCCGGGCGGTCTGGGGCGGTCCCGGGCGGTCCAGGGCGGTCCTGGGCGGTCCCGGGCTGTCCCGGGCGGTCTTGGGCGGTCCCGGGCGGTCCCGGGCGGTCCGGGCGGTCCTGGGCGGTCTGGGGCGGTCCCGGGCGGTCTGGGGCGGTCCCGGGCGGTCCGGGGCGGTCCCGGGCAGTCCGGGGCGGTCCGGGGCGGTCCCAGGAGGTCCCGGGCGGTCCCGGGCGGTCCCGGGCAGTCCCGGGCGGTCCGGGGCGGTCCGGGGCGGTCCCGGCCTGTCCTGGGCGGTCCGGGGCGGTCCCGGGCGGTCCGGGGCGGTCCCGGGCGGTCCGGGGCGGTCCCGGGCAGTCCGGGGCGGTCCAGGGCGGTCCCGGGAGGTCCCGGGCGGTCCCGGGCGGTCTCGGGCGGTCCCGGGCGGTCCGGGGCGGTCCCGGGAAGTCCGGGGCGGTCCGGAGCGGTCTCAGGAGGTCCCGGGCGGTCCCGGTCGGTCCCGGGCGGTCCCGGGCGGTCCCGGGCGGTCGCGGGCGGTCCCGTGCGGTCCCTGGCGGTCCGGGGCGGTCCCGTGGGGTCCCGGGCGGTTCCGGGCGGTCCTGCGCGGTCCCGGGCGGTCGCGGGCGGTCCCGGGTGGTCCCGGGCGGTCCGGGGCGGTCAGGGCGGTCCCGGGCGGTCCCGGGCGGTCCGGGGCATTCCCGGGCGGTCCCGGGCGGTCCGGGCAGTCCGGGGCGGTCCTGGGCGGTCCAGGGTGGTCCCGGGCGGTCCGGGGCGGTCCTGGGCAGTCCAGGGCGGTCCCGGGCGGTCCGGGGCAGTCCCGGGCGGTCCCGTGTGGTCCCGGGCGGTCCCGGACGGTCCGGACGGTCCCGGGCGGTCCCGGGCGGTCCCGGGCGGTCCCGGGCGGTCCCGGGCAGACCCGAGCATTCCATGGCGGTCCCAGGCGGTCCGGGGCGGTCCGGGGTGGTCCCGGGCGGTCCCGGGCGGTCCGGAGCGGTCCTGGGCGGTCGAGGGCGGTCCCGGGCGGTCCGGGGCGGTCCCGGGCGGTCCCGGGCGGTCCCGGGCGGTCCTGGGCGGTCCGGGGCGGTCCCGGGCGGTCCGGGGCGGTCCGGGGCGGTCCCGGGCGGTCCCGGGCGGTCCGGGGCGGTCCTGGGCGGTCCAGGGCGGTCCCGGGCGGTCTGGGGCGGTCCCGGGCGGTCCCGTGTGGTCCCGGGTGGTCCCGGACGGTCCGGACGGGCCTGGGCGGTCCCGGGCGGTCCCGGGCGGTCCCGGGCGGTCCCGGGCGGACCCGAGCATTCCATGGCGGTCCCGGGCGGTCCAGGGTGGTCCCGGGCGGTCCCGGGCGGTCCCGGCCGGTCCCGGGCGGTCCGGGGCGGTCCCGGGCGGTCCCGGGCGGTCCAGGGCGGTCCTGGGCGGTCCCGGGCTGTCCCGGGCGGTCTTGGGCGGTCCCGGGCGGTCCCGGGCGGTCCGGGGCGGTCCGGGGCGGTCCCGGGCGGTCCCGGGCGGTCCAGGGCGGTCCTGGGCGGTCCCGGGCTGTCCCGGGCGGTCTTGGGCGGTCCCGGGCGGTCCCGGGCGGTCCGGGGCGGTCCTGGGCGGTCTGGGGCGGTCCCGGGCGGTCTGGGGCGGTCCCGGGCGGTCCGGCGCGGTCCCGGGCAGTCCGGGGCGGTCCGGGGCGGTCCCAGGAGGTCCCGGGCGGTCCCGGGCGGTCCCGGGCGGTCCCGGGCGGTCCGGGGCGGTCCGGGGCGGTCCCGGCCGGTCCTGGGCGGTCCGGGGCGGTCCCGGGCGGTCCGTGGCGGTCCCGGGCAGTCCGGGGCGGTCCTGGGCGGTCCGGGGCGGTCCCGGGCAGTCCGGGGCGGTCCGGGGCGGTCCCGGGAGGTCCCGGGCGGTCCCGGGCGGTCTCGGGCGGTCCCGGGCGGTCTGGGGCGGTCCCGGGAAGTCTGGGGCGGTCCGGAGCGGTCTCGGGAGGTCCCGGGCGGTCCCGGTCGGTCCCGGGCGATCCCGGGCGGTCCCGGGTGGTCGCGGGCGGTCCCGGGCGGTCCCGGGCGGTCCGGGGCGGTCCCGTGGGGTCCCGGGCGGTTCCGGGCGGTCCCGCGCGGTCGCGGGCGGTCTCGGGCGGTCCCGGGTGGTCCCGGGCGGTCCGGGGCGGTCCCGGGCGGTCCGGGGCGGTCCTGGGCGGTCTGGGGCGGTCCCGGGCGGTCTGGGGCGGTCCCGGGCGGTCCAGGGCGGTCCTGGGCGGTCCCGGGCTGTCCCGGGCGGTCTTGGGCGGTCCCGGGCGGTCCCGGGCGGTCCGGGCGGTCCTGGGCGGTATGGGGCGGTCCCGGGCGGTCTGGGGCGGTCCCGGGCGGTCCGGGGCGGTCCCGGGCAGTCCGGGGCGGTCCGGGGCGGTCCCAGGAGGTCCCGGGCGGTCCCGGGCGGTCCCGGGCAGTCCCGGGCGGTCCGGGGCGGTCCGGGGCGGTCCCGGCCTGTCCTGGGCGGTCCGGGGCGGTCCCGGGCGGTCCGGGGCGGTTCCGGGCGGTCCGGGGCGGTCCCGGGCAGTCCGGGGCGGTCCAGGGCGGTCCCGGGAGGTCCCGGGCAGTCCCGGGCGGTCTCGGGCGGTCCCGGGCGGTCCGGGGCGGTCCCGGGAAGTCCGGGGCGGTCCGGAGCGGTCTCGGGAGGTCCCGGGCGGTCCCGGTCGGTCCCGGGCGGTCCCGGGCGGTCCCGGGCGGTCGCGGGCGGTCCCGTGCGGTCCCGGGCGGTCCGGGGCGGTCCCGTGGGGTCCGGGCGGTTCCGGGCGGTCCCGCGCGGTCCCGGGCGGTCCCGGGCGGTCCCGGGCGGTCCGGGGCGGTCCTGGGCGGTCTGGGGCGGTCCCGGGCGGTCTGGGGCGGTCCCGGGCGGTCCGGCGCGGTCCCGGGCAGTCCGGGGCGGTCCGGGGCGGTCCCAGGAGGTCCCGGGCGGTCCCGGGCGGTCCCGGGCGGTCCCGGGCGGTCCGGGGCGGTCCGGGGCGGTCCCGGCCGGTCCTGGGCGGTCCGGGGCGGTCCCGGGCGGTCCGTGGCGGTCCCGGGCAGTCCGGGGCGGTCCTGGGCGGTCCGGGGCGGTCCCGGGCAGTCCGGGGCGGTCCGGGGCGGTCCCGGGAGGTCCCGGGCGGTCCCGGGCGGTCTCGGGCGGTCCCGGGCGGTCTGGGGCGGTCCCGGGAAGTCCGGGGCGGTCCGGAGCGGTCTCGGGAGGTCCCGGGCGGTCCCGGTCGGTCCCGGGCGATCCCGGGCGGTCCCGGGTGGTCGCGGGCGGTCCCGGGCGGTCCCGGGCGGTCCGGGGCGGTCCCGTGGGGTCCCGGGCGGTTCCGGGCGGTCCCGCGCGGTCGCGGGCGGTCTCGGGCGGTCCCGGGTGGTCCCGGGCGGTCCGGGGCGGTCCCGGGCGGTCCGGGGCGGTCCTGGGCGGTCTGGGGCGGTCCCGGGCGGTCTGGGGCGGTCCCGGGCGGTCCAGGGCGGTCCTGGGCGGTCCCGGGCTGTCCCGGGCGGTCTTGGGCGGTCCCGGGCGGTCCCGGGCGGTCCGGGGCGGTCCTGGGCGGTCTGGGGCGGTCCCGGGCGGTCTGGGGCGGTCCCGGGCGGTCCGGGGCGGTCCCGGGCAGTCCGGGGCGGTCCGGGGCGGTCCCAGGAGGTCCCGGGCGGTCCCGGGCGGTCCCGGGCAGTCCCGGGCGGTCCGGGGCGGTCCGGGGCGGTCCCGGCCTGTCCTGGGCGGTCCGGGGCGGTCCCGGGCGGTCCGGGGCGGTCCCGGGCGGTCCGGGGCGGTCCCGGGCAGTCCGGGGCGGTCCAGGGCGGTCCCGGGAGGTCCCGGGCGGTCCCGGGCGGTCTCGGGCGGTCCCGGGCGGTCCGGGGCGGTCCCGGGAAGTCCGGGGCGGTCCGGAGCGGTCTCGGGAGGTCCCGGGCGGTCCCGGTCGGTCCCGGGCGGTCCCGGGCGGTCCCGGGCGGTCGCGGGCGGTCCCGTGCGGTCCCGGGCGGTCCGGGGCGGTCCCGTGGGGTCCCGGGCGGTTCCGGACGGTCCCGCGCGGTCCCGGGCGGTCCCGGGCGGTCCCGGGTGGTCCCGGGCGGTCCGGGGCGGTCCCGGGCGGTCCGGGGCGGTCAGGGGCGGTCCCGGGCGGTCCCGGGCGGTCCGGGGCGTTCCCGGGCGGTCCCGGGCGGTCCCGGGCAGTCCGGGGCGGTCCTGGGCGGTCCAGGGTGGTCCCGGGCGGTCCGGGGCGGTCCTGGGCGGTCCAGGGCGGTCCCGGGCGGTCCGGGGCGGTCCCGGGCGGTCCCGTGTGGTCCCGGGCGGTCCCGGACGGTCCGGACGGTCCCGGGCGGTCCCGGGCGGTCCCGGGCGGGTCCCGGGCGGTCCCGAGCATTCCATGGCGGTCCCGGGCGGTCCAGGGTGGTCCGGGGCGGTCCCGGGCGGTCCCGGGCGGTCCGGAGCGGTCCTGGGCGGTCGAGGGCGGTCCCGGGCGGTCCGGGGCGGTCCCGGGCGGTCCCAGGCGGTCCCGGGCGGTCCCGGGCGGTCCCGGGCGGTCCTGGGCGGTCCGGGGCGGTCCCGGGCGGTCCGGGGCGGTCCGGGGCGGTCCCGGGCGGTCCCGGGCGGTCCGGGGTGGTCCTGGGCGGTCCAGGGCGGTCCCGGGCGGTCCGGGGCGGTCCCGGGTGGTCCCGTGTGGTCCCGGGCGGTCCCGGCCGGTCCTGGGCGGTCCGGGGCGGTCCCGGGCGGTCCGTGGCGGTCCCGGGCGGTCCGGGGCGGTCCTGGGCGGTCCGGGGCGGTCCCGGGCAGTCCGGGGGCGGTCCGGGGCGGTCCCGGGAGGTCCCGGGCGGTCCCGGGCGGTCTCGGGCGGTCCCGGGCGGTCCGGGGCGGTCCCGTGGGGTCCGGGCGGTTCCGGGCGGTCCCGCGCGGTCCCGGGCGGTCCCGGGCGGTCCCCGGGCGGTCCGGGGCGGTCCTGGGCGGTCTGGGGCGGTCCCGGGCGGTCTGGGGCGGTCCCGGGCGGTCCGGCGCGGTCCCGGGCAGTCCGGGGCGGTCCGGGGCGGTCCCAGGAGGTCCCGGGCGGTCCCGGGCGGTCCCGGGCGGTCCCGGGCGGTCCGGGGCGGTCCGGGGCGGTCCCGGCCGGTCCTGGGCGGTCCGGGGCGGTCCCGGGCGGTCCGTGGCGGTCCCGGGCAGTCCGGGGCGGTCCTGGGCGGTCCCGGGCGGTCCCGGGCAGTCCCGGGCGGTCCGGGCGGTCCGGGGCGGTCCCGGCCTGTCCTGGCGGTCCGGGGCGGTCCCGGGCGGTCCGGGGCGGTCCCGGGCGGTCCGGGGCGGTCCCGGGCAGTCCGGGGCGGTCCAGGGCGGTCCCGGGAGGTCCCGGGCGGTCCCGGGCGGTCTCGGGCGGTCCCGGGCGGTCCGGGGCGGTCCCGGGAAGTCCGGGGCGGTCCGGAGCGGTCTCGGAGGTCCCGGCGGTCCCGGTCGGTCCCGGGCGGTCCCGGGCGGTCCCGGGCGGTCGCGGGCGGTCCCGTGCGGTCCCGGGCGGTCCGGGGCGGTCCCGTGGGGTCCCGGGCGGTTCCGGGCGGTCCGGGCGGTCCGGGGCGGTCAGGGGCGGTCCCGGGTGGTCCCGGGCGGTCCGGGGCGGTCCCGGGCGGTCCGGGGCGGTCAGGGGCGGTCCCGGGCGGTCCCGGGCGGTCCGGGGCGTTCCCGGGCGGTCCCGGGCGGTCCCGGGCAGTCCGGGGCGGTCCTGGGCGGTCCAGGGTGGTCCCGGGCGGGTCCGGGGCGGTCCTGGGCGGTCCAGGGCGGTCCCGGGCGGTCCGGGCGGTCCCGGGCGGTCCCGTGTGGTCCGGGCGGTCCCGGACGGTCCGGACGGTCCCGGGCGGTCCCGGGCGGTCCCGGGCGGTCCCGGGTGGTCCCGGGCAGACCCGAGCATTCCATGGCGGTCCCGGGCGGTCCGGGGTGGTCCGGGGCGGTCCCGGGCGGTCTCGGGCGGTCCGGAGCGGTCCTGGGCGGTCGAGGGCGGTCCCGGGCGGTCCGGGGCGGTCCCGGGCGGTCCCAGGCGGTCCCGGGCGGTCCCGGGCGGTCCCGGGCGGTCCTGGGCGGTCCGGGGCGGTCCCGGGCGGTCCGGGGCGGTCCGGGGCGGTCCCGGGCGGTACCGGGCGGTCCGGGGTGGTCCTGGGCGGTCCAGGGCGGTCCCGGGCGGTCCGGGGCGGTCCCGGGTGGTCCCGTGTGGTCCCGGGCGGTCCCGGCCGGTCCTGGGCGGTCCGGGGCGGTCCCGGGCGGTCCGTGGCGGTCCCGGGCGGTCCGGGGCGGTCCTGGGCGGTCCGGGCGGTCCCGGGGCAGTCCGGGGCGGTCCGGGGCGGTCCCGGGAGGTCCCGGGCGGTCCGGGGCGGTCCCGGGCGGTCCGGGGCGGTCAGGGGCGGTCCCGGGCGGTCCCGGGCGGTCCGGGGCATTCCCGGGCGGTCCCGGGCGGTCCCGGGCAGTCCGGGGCGGGTCCTGGGCGGTCCAGGGTGGTCCCGGGCGGTCCGGGGCGGTCCTGGGCGGTCCAGGGCGGTCCCGGGCGGTCCGGGGCGGTCCCGGGCGGTCCCGTGTGGTCCGGGCGGTCCCGGACGGTCCGGACGGTCCCGGGCGGTCCCGGGCGGTCCCGGGCGGTCCCGGGTGGTCCCGGGCAGACCCGAGCATTCCATGGCGGTCCCGGGCGGTCCGGGGTGGTCCGGGGCGGTCCCGGGCGGTCCCGGGCGGTCCGGAGCGGTCCTGGGCGGTCGAGGGCGGTCCCGGGCGGTCCGGGGCGGTCCCGGGCGGTCCCAGGCGGTCCCGGGCGGTCCCGGGCGGTCCCGGGCGGTCCTGGGCGGTCCGGGGCGGTCCCGGGCGGTCCGGGGCGGTCCGGGGCGGTCCCGGGCGGTCCCGGGCGGTCCGGGGTGGTCCTGGGCGGTCCAGGGCGGTCCCGGGCGGTCCGGGGCGGTCCCGGGTGGTCCCGTGTGGTCCCGGGCGGTCCCGGCCGGTCCTGGGCGGTCCGGGGCGGTCCCGGGCGGTCCGTGGCGGTCCCGGGCGGTCCGGGGCGGTCCTGGGCGGTCCGGGGCGGTCCCGGGCAGTCCGGGGCGGTCCGGGGCGGTCCCGGGAGGTCCCGGGCGGTCCCGGGCGGTCTCGGGTGGTCCCGGGCGGTCCGGGGCGGTCCCGTGGGGTCCCGGGCGGTTCCGGGCGGTCCCGCGCGGTCCCGGGCGGTCCCGGGCGGTCCCGGGCGGTCCGGGGCGGTCCTGGGCGGTCTGGGGCGGTCCCGGGCGGTCTGGGGCGGTCCCGGGCGGTCCGGCGCGGTCCCGGGCAGTCCGGGGCGGTCCGGGGCGGTCCCAGGAGGTCCCGGGCGGTCCGGGCGGTCCCGGGCGGTCCCGGGCGGTCCGGGGCGGTCCGGGGCGGTCCCGGCCGGTCCTGGGCGGTCCGGGGCGGTCCCGGGCGGTCCGTGGCGGTCCCGGGCAGTCCGGGGCGGTCCTGGGCGGTCCGGGGCGGTCCTGGGCAGTCCGGGGCGGTCCGGGGCAGTCCCGGGAGGTCCCGGGCGGTCCCGGGCGGTCTCGGGCGGTCCCGGGCGGTCTGGGGCGGTCCCGGGAAGTCCGGGGCGGTCCGGAGCGGTCTCGGGAGGTCCCGGGCGGTCCCGGTCGGTCCCGGGCGATCCCGGGCGGTCCCGGGTGGTCGCGGGCGGTCCCGGGCGGTCCCGGGCGGTCCGGGGCGGTCCCGTGGGGTACCGGGCGGTTCCGGGCGGTCCCGCGCGGTCGCGGGCGGTCTCGGGCGGTCCCGGGTGGTCCCGGGCGGTCCGGTGCGGTCCCGGGCGGTCCGGGGCGGTCCTGGGCGGTCTGGGGCGGTCCCGGGCGGTCTGGGGCGGTCCCGGGCGGTCCAGGGCGGTCCTGGGCGGTCCCGGGCTGTCCCGGGCGGTCTTGGGCGGTCCCGGGCGGTCCCGGGCGGTCCGGGGCGGTCCTGGGCGGTCTGGGGCGGTCCCGGGCGGTCTGGGGCGGTCCCGGGCGGTCCGGGGCGGTCCCGGGCAGTCCGGGGCGGTCCGGGGCGGTCCCAGGAGGTCTCGGGCGGTCCCGGGCGGTCCCGGGCAGTCCCGGGCGGTCCGGGGCGGTCCGGGGCGGTCCCGGCCTGTCCTGGGCGGTCCGGGGCGGTCCCGGGCGGTCCGGGGCGGTCCCGGGCGGTCCGGGGCGGTCCCGGGCAGTCCGGGGCGGTCCAGGGCGGTCCCGGGAGGTCCCGGGCGGTCCCGGGCGGTCTCGGGCGGTCCCGGGCGGTCCGGGGCGGTCCCGGGAAGTCCGGGGCGGTCCGGAGCGGTCTCGGGAGGTCCCGGGCGGTCCCGGTCGGTCCCGGGCGGTCCCGGGCGGTCCCGGGCGGTCGCGGGCGGTCCCGTGCGGTCCCGGGCGGTCCGGGGCGGTCCCGTGGGGTCCCGGGCGGTTCCGGGCGGTCCCGCGCGGTCCCGGGCGGTCCCGGGCGGTCCCGGGTGGTCCCGGGCGGTCCGGGGCGGTCCCGGGCCCCGGGCGGTCCGGGGCGGTCAGGGGCGGTCCCGGGCGGTCCCGGGCGGTCCGGGGCGTTCCCGGGCGGTCCCGGGCGGTCCCGGGCAGTCCGGGGCGGTCCTGGGCGGTCCAGGGTGGTCCCGGGCGGTCCGGGGCGGTCCTGGGCGGTCCAGGGCGGTCCCGGGCGGTCCGGGGCGGTCCCGGGCGGTCCCGTGTGGTCCCAGGCGGTCCCGGACGGTCCGGACGGTCCCGGGCGGTCCCGGGCGGTCCCGGGCGGTCCCGGGCGGTCCCGGGCAGACCCGAGCATTCCATGGCGGTCCCGGGCGGTCCGGGGCGGTCCGGGGCGGTCCCGGGCGGTCCTGGGCGGTCCGGAGCGGTCCTGGACGGTCGAGGGCGGTCCCGGGCGGTCCGGGGCGGTCCCGGGCGGTCCCAGGCGGTCCCGGGCGGTCCCGGGCGGTCCCGGGCGGTCCTGGGCGGTCCGGGGCGGTCCCGGGCGGTCCGGGGCGGTCCGGGTCGGTCCTGGGCGGTCCCGGGCGGTCCGGGGTGGTCCTGGGCGGTCCAGGGCGGTCCCGGGCGGTCCGGGGCGGTCCCGGGTGGTCCCGTGTGGTCCCGGGCGGTCCCGGCCGGTCCTGGGCGGTCCGGGGCGGTCCCGGGCGGTCCGTGGCGGTCCCGGGCGGTCCAGGGCGGTCCTGGGCGGTCCGGGGCGGTCCCGGGCAGTCCGGGGCGGTCCGGGGCGGTCCCGGGAGGTCCCGGGCGGTCCCGGGCGGTCTCGGGCGGTCCCGGGCGGTCTGGGGCGGTCCCGGGAAGTCCGGGGCGGTCGGGAGCGGTCTCGGGAGGTCCCGGGCGGTCCCGGTCGGTCCGGGCGATCCCGGGCGGTCCCGGGTGGTCGCGGGCGGTCCCGGGCGGTCCCGGGCGGTCCGGGGCGGTCCCGTGGGGTCCCGGGCGGTTCCGGGCGGTCCCGCGCGGTCCCGGGCGGTCTCGGGCGGTCCCGGGTGGTCCCGGGCGGTCCGGGGCGGTCCCGGGCGGTCCGGGGCGGTCCTGGGCGGTCTGGGGCGTCCCGGGCGGTCTGGGCGGTCCCGGGCGGTCCAGGGCGGTCCTGGGCGGTCCCGGGCTGTCCCGGGCGGTCTTGGGCGGTCCCGGGCGGTCCCGGGCGGTCCGGGCGGTCCTGGGCGGTCTGGGGCGGTCCCGGGCGGTCTGGGGCGGTCCCGGGCGGTCCGGGGCGGTCCCGGTCAGTCCGGGGCGGTCCGGGGCGGTCCCAGGAGGTCCCGGGCGGTCCCGGGCGGTCCCGGGCAGTCCGGGGCGTTCCCGGGCGGTCCGGGGCCGGTCCCGGGCGGTCCGGGGCGGTCCCGGGCAGTCCGGGGCGGTCCTGGGTGGTCCCGTGTGGTCCCGGGCGGTCCCGGCCGGTCCTGGGCGGTCCGGGGCGGTCCCGGGGCGGTCCGTGGCGGTCCCGGGCGGTCCGGGGCGGTCCTGGGCGGTCGGGGCGGTCCCGGGCAGTCTGGGGCGGTCCGGGGCGGTCCCGGGAGGTCCCGGGCGGTCCCGGGCGGTCTCGGGCGGTCCCGGGCGGTCTGGGGCGGTCCCGGGAAGTCCGGGCGGTCCGGAGCGGTCTCGGGAGGTCCCGGGCGGTCCCGGTCGGTCCCGGGCGATCCCGGGCGGTCCCGGGTGGTCGCGGGCGGTCCCGGGCGGTCCCGGGCGGTCCGGGGCGGTCCCGTGGGGTCCCGGGCGGTTCCGGGCGGTCCCGCGCGGTCCCGGGCGGTCTCGGGCGGTCCCGGGTGGTCCCGGGCGGTCCGGGGCGGTCCCGGGCGGTCCGGGGCGGTCCCTGGGCGGTCTGGGGCGGTCCCGGGGCGGTCTGGGGCGGTCCGGGCGGTCCAGGGCGGTCCTGGGCGGTCCCGGGCTGTCCCGGGCGGTCTTGGGCGGTCCCGGGCGGTCCCGGGCGGTCCGGGGCGGTCCTGGGCGGTCTGGGGCGGTCCCGGGCGGTCTGGGGCGGTCCCGGGCGGTCCGGGGCGGTCCCGGGCAGTCCGGGGCGGTCCGGGGCGGTCCCAGGAGGTCCCGGGCGGTCCCGGGCGGTCCCGGGCAGTCCGGGGCGTTCCCGGGCGGTCCGGGGCGGTCCCGGGCGGTCCGGGGCGGTCCCGGGCAGTCCGGGGCGGTCCGGGGCGGCTCCCAGGAGGTCCCGGGCGGTCCCGGCGGTCCCGGGCAGTCCGGGGCGTTCCCGGGCGGTCCGGGGCGGTCCCGGGCGGTCCGGGGCGTTCCCGGGCGGTCCCGGGCGGTCCCGGGCAGTCCGGGGCGGTCCTGGGCGGTCCAGGGTGGTCCCGGGCGGTCCGGGGCGGTCCTGGGCGGTCCAGGGCAGTCCCGGGCGGTCCGGGGCGGTCCCGGGCAGTCCCGTGTGGTCCCGGGCGGTCCCGGACGGTCCGGACGGTCCCGGGCAGTCCCGGGCGGGTCCCGGGCGGTCCCGGGCGGTCCCGGGCAGACCCGAGCATTCCATGGCGGTCCCGGGCGGTCCGGGGCGGTCCGGGCGGTCCCGGGCGGTCCCGGGCGGTCCGGAGCGGTCCTGGGCGGTCGAGGGCGTTTCCGGGCGGTCCGGGGCGGTCCCGGGCGGTCCCAGGCGGTCCCGGGCGGTCCCGGGCGGTCCCGGGCGGTCCTGGGCGGTCCGGGGCGGTCCGGGCGGTCCCGGGGCGGTCCGGGGCGGTCCCGGGCGGTCCCGGCGGTCCGGGGCGGTCCTGGGCGGTCTACGGCGGTCCCGGGCGGTCCGGGGCGGTCCCGGGCGGTCCCGTGTGGTCCCGGGTGGTCCCGGACGGTCCGGACGGTCCTGGGCGGTCCCGGGCGGTCCCGGGCGGTCCCGGGCGGTCCCGGGCGGACCCGAGCATTCCATGGCGGTCCCGGGCGGTCCAGCGTGGTCCCGGGCGGTCCCGGGCGGTCCCGGGCGGTCCAGGGCGGTCCCGGGCGGTCCCGGGCGGTCCAGGGCGGTCCTGGGCGGTCCCGGGCTGTCCCGGGCGGTCTTGGGCGGTCCCGGGCGGTCCGGGGCGGTCCCGGGCAGTCCGAGGCGGTCCGGGGCGGTCCCAGGAGGTCCCGGGCGGTCCCGGGCGGTCCCGGGCAGTCCGGGGCGTTCCCGGGCGGTCCGGGGCGGTCCCGGGCGGTCCGTGTGGTCCCGGGCGGTCCCGGACGGTCCGGACGGTCCCGGGCAGTCCCGGGCGGTCCCGGGCGGTCCCGGGCGGTCCCGGGCAGACCCGAGCATTCCATGGCGGTCCCGGGCGGTCCGGGGCGGTCCGGGGGCGGTCCCGGGCGGTCCCGGGCGGTCCGGAGCGGTCCTGGGCGGTCGAGGGCGGTCCCGGGCGGTCCGGGGCGGTCCCGGGCGGTCCCAGGCGGTCCCGGGCGGTCCCGGGCGGTCCCGGGGCGGTCCTGGGCGGTCCGGGGCGGTCCCGGGCGGTCCGGGGCGGTCCGGGGCGGTCCCGGGCGGTCCCGGGCGGTCCGGGGCGGTCCTGGGCGGTCCACGGCGGTCCCGGGCGGTCCGGGGCGGTCCCGGGCGGTCCCGTGTGGTCCCGGGTGGTCCCGGACGGTCCGGACGGTCCTGGGCGGTCCCGGGCGGTCCCGGGCGGTCCCGGGCAGTCGGGCGGACCCGAGCATTCCATGGCGGTCCCGGGCGGTCCAGCGTGGTCCCGGGCGGTCCCGGGCGGTCCCGGGCGGTCCAGGGCGGTCCCGGGCGGTCCCGGGCGGTCCAGGGCGGTCCTGGGCGGTCCCGGGCTGTCCCGGGCGGTCTTGGGCGGTCCCGGGCGGTCCGGGGTGGTCCCGGGCAGTCCGAGGCGGTCCGGGGCGGTCCCAGGAGGTCCCGGGCGGTCCCGGGCGGTCCCGGGCAGTCCGGGGCGTTCCCGGGCGGTCCGGGGCGGTCCCGGGCGGTCCGGGGCGGTCCCGGGCAGTCCGGGGCGGTCCGGGGCGGTCCCAGGAGGTCCCGGGCGGTCCCGGGCGGTCCCGGGCAGTCCGGGGCGTTCCCGGGCGGTCCGGGGCGGTCCCTGGCGGTCCGGGCGTTCCCGGGCGGTCCCGGGCGGTCCCGGGCAGTCCGGGGCGGTCCTGGGCGGTCCAGGGTGGTCCCGGGCGGTCCGGGGCGGTCCTGGGCGGTCCAGGGCGGTCCCGGGCGGTCCGGGGCGGTCCCGGGCGGTCCCGTGTGGTCCCGGGCGGTCCCGGACGGTCCGGACGGTCCCGGGTAGTCCCGGGCGGTCCCGGGCGGTCCCGGGCGGTCCCGGGCAGACCCGAGCATTCCATGGCGGTCCCGGGCGGTTCGGGGCGGTCCGGGGCGGTCCCGGGCGGTCCCGGGCGGTCCGGAGCGGTCCTGGGCGGTCGAGGGCGGTCCCGGGCGGTCCGGGGCGGTCCCGGGCGGTCCCAGGCGGTCCCGGGCGGTCCCGGGCGGTCCCGGGCGGTCCTGGGCGGTCCGGGGCGGTCCCGGGCGGTCCGGGGCGGTCCGGGGCGGTTCCGGGCGGTCCCGGGCGGTCCGGGGCGGTCCTGGGCGGTCCAGGGCAGTCCCGGGCGGTCCGGGACGGTCCCGGGCGGTCCCGTGTGGTCCCGGGTGGTCCCGGACGGTCCGGACGGTCCTGGGCGGTCCCGGGCGGTCCCGGGCGGTCCCGGGCGGTCCTGGGCGGACCCGAGCATTCCATGGCGGTCCCGGGCGGTCCAGCGTGGTCCCGGGCGGTCCCGGGCGGTCCCGGGCGGTCCCGGGCGGTCCAGGGCGGTCCCGGGCGGTCCCGGGCGGTCCAGGGCGGTCCTGGGCGGTCCCGGGCTGTCCCGGGCGGTCTTGGGCGGTCCCGGGCGGTCCCGGGCGGTCCGGGGCGGTCCGGGGCGGTCCCGGGCGGTCCCGGGCGGTCCAGGGCGGTCCTGGGCGGTCCCGGGCTGTCCCGGGCGGTCTTGGGCGGTCCCGGGCGGTCCCGGGCGGTCCGGGGCGGTCCTGGGCAGTCTGGGGCGGTCCCGGGCGGTCTGGGGCGGTCCCGGGCGGTCCGGGGCGGTCCCGGGCAGTCCGGGGCGGTCCGGGGCGGTCCCAGGAGGTCCCGGGCGGTCCCGGGCGGTCCCGGGCGGTCCCGGGCGGTCCGGGGCGGTCCGGGGCGGTCCCGGCCGGTCCTGGGCGGTCCGGGGCGGTCCCCGGGCGGTCCGGGGCGGTCCGGGGCGGTCCCAGGAGGTCCCGGGCGGTCCCGGGCGGTCTC
The DNA here is from genome assembly GCF_048934315.1 of Petromyzon marinus. Taxonomy (NCBI): domain Eukaryota; kingdom Metazoa; phylum Chordata; class Hyperoartia; order Petromyzontiformes; family Petromyzontidae; genus Petromyzon; species Petromyzon marinus. The sequence continues at coordinate 52,732 of NW_027422825.1, forward strand.
GGGCGGTCCCGGGCGGTCCGGGGCGGTCCCGGGAAGTCCGGGGCGGTCCGGAGCGGTCTCGGGAGGTCCCGGGCGGTCCCGGTCGGTCCCGGGCGGTCCCGGGCGGTCCCGGGCGGTCGCGGGGCGGTCCCGGGCGGTCCCGGGCGGTCCGGGGCGGTCCGTGGGGTCCCGGGCGGTTCCGGGCGGTCCCGCGCGGTCCCGGGCGGTCCCGGGCGGTCCCGGGTGGTCCCGGCGGTCCGGGGCGGTCCCGGGCGGTCGGGGCGGTCCCGGCAGTCCGGGGCGGTCCGGGGCGGTCCCGGGAGGTCCCGGGCGGTCCCGGGCGGTCTCGGGCGGTCCCGGGCGGTCTGGGGCGGTCCCGGGAAGTCCGGGGCGGTCCGGAGCGGTCTCGGGAGGTCCCGGGCGGTCCGGTCGGTCCCGGGCGATCCCGGGCGGTCCCGGGCGGTCGTGGGCGGTCCCGGGCGGTCCCGGGCGGTCCGGGGCGGTCCCGTGGGGTCCCGGGCGGTTCCGGGCGGTCCCGCGCGGTCCCGGGCGGTCCCGGGCGGTCCCGGGTGGTCCCGGGCGGTCCGGGGCGGTCCCGGGCGGTCCGGGGCGGTCCTGGGCGGTCTGGGGCGGTCCCGGGCGGTCTGGGGCGGTCCCGGGCGGTCCAGGGTGGTCCTCGGCGGTCCCGGGCTGTCCCGGGCGGTCTTGGGCGGTCCCGGGCGGTCCCGGGCGGTCCGGGGTGGTCCTGGGCGGTCTGGGGCGGTCCCGGGCGGTCTGGGGCGGTCCCGGGCGGTCCGGGGCGGTCCCGGGCAGTCCGGGGCGGTCCGGGCGGTCCCGGGCGGTCCCGGGCGGTCCCGGGCGGGTCCCGGGCGGTCCGGGCGGTCCGGGGCGGTCCCGGCCGGTCCTGGGCGGTCCGGGGCGGTCCCGGGCGGTCCGGGGCGGTCCCGGGCGGTCCGGGGCGGTCCCGGGCGGTCCGGGGCGGTCCCGGGCAGTCCGGGGCGGTCCAGGGCGGTCCCGGGAGGTCCCGGGCGGTCCCGGGCGGTCTCGGGCGGTCCCGGGCGGTCCGGGGCGGTCCCGGGCGGTCCCGGTCTGTCCCGGGCGGTCCCGGGCGGTCCCGGGCGGTCGCGGGCGGTCCCGGGCGGTCCCGGGCGGTCCGGGGCGGTCCCGTGGGGTCCCGGGCGGTTTCGGGGCGGCGTCCCCGCGCGGTCCCGGGCGGTCCCGGGCGGTCCCGGGCGGTCCTGGGCGGTCCGGGGCGGTCCCGGGCGGTCCCGGGCGGTCCGGGGCGGTCCGGGGCGGTCCTGGGCGGTCCCGGGCGGTCCGGGGCGGTCCTGGGCGGTCCAGGGCGGTCCCGGGCGGTCCGGGGCGGTCCCGGGCGGTCCCGTGTGGTCCCGGGTGGTCCCGGACGGTCCGGACGGTCCTGGGCGGTCCCGGGCGGTCCCGGGGCGGTCCCGGGCGGTCCCGGCGGACCCGAGCATTCCATGGCGGTCCCGGGCGGTCCAGCGTGGTCCCGGGCGGTCCCGGGCGGTCCCGGGCGGTCCCGGGCGGTCCGGGGCGGTCCCGGGCGGTCCCGGGCGGTCCAGGGCGGTCCTGGGCGGTCCCGGGCTGTCCCGGGCGGTCTGGGGCGGTCCCGGGCGGTCCCGGGCGGTCCGGGGCGGTCCGGGCGGTCCCGGGCAGTCCCGGGCGGTCCAGGGCGGTCCAGGGCGGTCCTGGGCGGTCCCGGGCTGTCCCGGGCGGTCTTGGGCGGTCCCGGGCGGTCCCGGGCGGTCCCGGGCGGTCGGGGCGGTCCTGGGCAGTCTGGGGCGGTCCCGGGCGGTCTGGGGCGGTCCCGGGCGGTCCGGGGCGGTCCCGGGCAGTCCGGGGCGGTCCGGGGCGGTCCCAGGAGGTCCCGGGCGGTCCCGGGCGGTCCCGGGCGGTCCCGGGCAGTCCGGGGCGGTCCGGGGCGGTCCCCGGCCGGTCCTGGGCGGTCCGGGGCGGTCCCGGGCGGTCCGGGGCGGTCCCGGGCGGTCCGGGGCGGTCCCGGGCGGTCCGGGGCGGTCCTGGGCAGTCCGGGGCGGTCCGGGGCGGTCCCAGGAGGTCCCGGGCGGTCCCGGGCGGTCCCGGGCGATCCCGGGCGGTCCCGGGTGGTCCCGGGCGGTCCGGGGCGGTCCCGGGCGGTCCGGGGCGGTCCTGGGCGGTCTGGGGCGGTCCCGGGCGGTCTGGGGCGGTCCCGGGCGGTCCAGGGTGGTCCTCGGCGGTCCCGGGCTGTCCCGGGCGGTCTCGGGCGGTCCCGGGCGGTCCCCGGGCGGTCCGGGGTGGTCCTGGGCGGTCTGGGGCGGTCCCGGGCGGTCTGGGGCGTCCCGGGCGGTCCGGGGCGGTCCGGGCAGTCCGGGGCGGTCCGGGCGGTCCCGGGCGGTCCCGGGCGGTCCCGGGCGGTCCGGGCGGTCCGGGGCGGTCCCGCGGTCCCGGCCGGGTCCTGGGCGGTCCGGGGCGGTCCCGGGCGGTCCGGGGCGGTCCCGGGCGGTCCGGGGCGGTCCCGGGCGGTCCGGGCGGTCCCGGGCAGTCCGGGGCGGTCCAGGGCGGTCCCGGGAGGTCCCCGGGCGGTCCCGGGCGGTCTCGGGCGGTCCCGGGCGGTCCGGGGCGGTCCCGGGCGGTCCCGGTCTGTCCCGGGCGGTCCCGGGCGGTCCCGGGCGGTCGCGGGCGGTCCCGGGCGGTCCCGGGCGGTCCCGGGGCGGTCCCGTGGGGTCCCGGGCGGTTCCGGCGGTCCCGCGCGGTCCGGGCGGTCCCCGGGCGGTCCCGGGCGGTCCTGGGCGGTCCGGGGCGGTCCCGGGCGGTCCGGGGCGGTCCGGGGCGGTCCTGGGCGGTCCCGGCGGTCCGGGGCGGTCCTGGGCGGTCCCAGGGCGGTCCCGGGCGGTCCCGGGGCGGTCCCGGCGGTCCCGTGTGGTCCCGGGTGGTCCCCGGACGGTCCGGACGGTCCTGGGCGGTCCCGGGCGGTCCCCGGGCGGTCCCGGGCGGTCCCGGGCGGACCCGAGCATTCCATGGCGGTCCCCGGGCGGTCCAGCGTGGTCCCGGGCGGTCCCGGGCGGTCCCGGGCGGTCCCGGGCGGTCCGGGCGGTCCCGGGCGGTCCCCGGGCGGTCCAGGGCGGGTCCTGGGCGGTCCCGGGCTGTCCCGGGCGGTCTTGGGCGGTCCCGGGCGGTCCCGGGCGGTCCGGGGCGGTCCGGGGCGGTCCCGGGCAGTCCCGGGCGGTCCAGGGCGGTCCTGGGCGGTCCCGGCTGTCCCGGGCGGTCTTGGGCGGTCCCGGGCGGTCCCGGGCGGTCCCGGGCGGTCCGGGCGGTCCTGGGCAGTCTGGGGCGGTCCCGGGCGGTCTGGGGCGGTCCCGGGCGGTCCGGGGCGGTCCCGGGCAGTCCCGGGGCGGTCCGGGGCGGTCCCAGGAGGTCCCGGGCGGTCCCGGGCGGTCCCGGGCGGTCCCGGCAGTCCGGGGCGGTCCGGGGCGGTCCCGGCCGGTCCTGGGCGGTCCGGGGCGGTCCCGGGCGGTCCGGGGCGGTCCCGGGCGGTCCGGGGCGGTCCCGGGCGGTCCGGGGCGGTCCTGGGCAGTCCGGGGCGGTCCGGGGCGGTCCCAGGAGGTCCCGGGCGGTCCCGGGCGGTCTCGGGCGGTCCCGGGCGGTCCGGGGCGGTCCCGGGAAGTCCGGGCGGTCCGGAGCGGTCTCGGGAGGTCCCGGGCGGTCCCGGTCGTCCCGGGGCGGTCCCGGGCGGTCCCGGGCGGTCACGGGCGGTCCGGGCGGTCCCGGGCGGTCCGGGGCGGTCCCGTGGGGTCGCGGGCGGTTCCGGGCGGTCCCGCGCGGTCCCGGGCGGTCCCGGGTGGTCCCGGGTGGTCCCTGGCGGTCCGGGGCGGTCCCGGGCGGTCCGGGGCGGTCCCGGGCAGTCCGGGGGCGGTCCGGGGCGGTCCCGGGAGGTCCCGGGCGGTCCCGGGCGGTCTCGGCGGTCGGCCGGGCGGTCTGGGCGGTCCCGGGAAGTCCGGGGCGGTCCGGAGCGGTCTCGGGAGGTCCCGGGCGGTCCCGGGCGGTCCCGGTCGGTCCCGGGCGATCTCGGGCGGTCCCGGGCGGTCGCGGGCGGTCCCCGGGCGGTCCCGGGCGGTCCGGGGCGGTCCCGTGGGGTCCCGGGCGGTTCCTGGCAGTCCCGCGCGGTCCCGGGCGGTCCCGGGCGGTCCCGGGTGGTCCCGGGCGGTCCGGGGCGGTCCCGGGCGGTCCGGGGCGGTCCTGGGCGGTCTGGGGCGGTCCGGGCGGTCTGGGGCGGTCCCGGGCGGTCCAGGGCGGTCCTGGGCGGTCCCGGCTGTCCCGGGCGGTCTTGGGCGGTCCCGGGCGGTCCCGGGCGGTCCGGGGTGGTCCTGGGCGGTCTGGGGCAGTCCCGGGCGGTCTGGCGGCGGGGCGGTCCGGGGCGGTCCCGGGCAGTCCGGGGCGGTCCGGGGCGGTCCCAGGAGGTCCCAGGCGGTCCCGGGCGGTCCCGGGCGGTCCTGGGCGGTCCGGGCGGTCCGGGGCGGTCCCGGCCGGTCCTGGGCGGTCCGGGGCGGTCCCGGGCGGTCCGGGGCGGTCCCGGGCGGTCCGGGGCGGTCCCGGGCGGTCCGGGGCGGTCCCGGGCGATCCGGGGCGGTCCCGGGCAGTCCGGGGCGGTCCGGGGCAGTCCCAGGGAGGTCCCGGGCGGTCCCGGGCGGTCCCGGGCGGTCCGGGGCGGTCCGGGGCGGTCCGGGGCGGTCCCGGCCGGTCCTGGGCGGTCCGGGGCGGTCCCGGGCGGTCCGGGGCGGTGCCCGGGCGGTCCGGGGCGGTCCGGGGCGCTCCGGGGCGGTCCCGGGCAGTCCGGGGCGGTCCGGGGCGGTCCCGGGAGGTCCCGGGCGGTCCCGGCGGTCTCGGGCGGTCCCGGGCGGTCCGGGGCGGTCCCGGGAAGTCCGGGGCGGTCCGGAGCGGTCTCGGGAGGTCCCGGGCGGTCCCGGTCGGTCCCGGGCGGTCCCGGGCGGTCCCGGGCGGTCGCGGGCGGTCCCGGGCGGTCCCGGGCGGTCCGGGGCGGTCCCGTGGGGTCCCGGGCGGTTCCGGGCGGTCCCGCGCGGTCCCGGGCGGTCCCGGGGCGGTCCCGGGTGGTCCCGGGCGGTCCGTGGCGGTCCCGGGCGGTCCGGGGCGGTCAGGGGCGGTCCCGGGCGGTCCCGGGCGGTCCGAGGCGTTCCCGGGCGGTCCCGGGCGGTCCCGGGCAGCCGGGGCGGTCCTGGGCGGTCCAGGGTGGTCCCGGGCGGTCCGGGGCGGTCCTGGGCGGTCCAGGGCGGTCCCGGGCGGTCCGGGGCGGTCCCGGGCGTCCCGTGTGGTCCCGGGCGGTCCCGGACGGTCCGGACGGTCCCGGGCGGTCCCGGGCGGTCCGGGCGGTCCCGGGCGGTCCCGGGCAGGACCCGAGCATTCCAAGCGGTCCCGGGCGGTCCGGGGCGGTCCGGGGCGGTCCCGGGCGGTCCCGGGCGGTCCGGAGCGTCCTGGCGGTCGAGGGCGGGTCCCCGGGCGGTCCGGGGCGGTCCCGGGTGGTCCCAGGCGGTCCCGGGCGGTCCCGGGCGGTCCCGGGCAGTCCTGGGCGGTCCGGGGCGGTCCCGGGCGGTCCGGGGCGGTCCGGGGCGGTCCCGGGCGGTCCCGGGCGGTCCGGGGCGGTCCTGGGCGGTCCAGGGCGGTCCTGGGCGGTCCGGGGCGGTCCCGGGCGGTCCCGTGTGGTCCCGGGTGGTCCCGGACGGTCCGGACGGTCCTGGGCGGTCCCGGGGCGGTCCAGGGCGGTCCCGGGCGGTACCGGGCGGACCCGAGCATTCCATGGCGGTCCCGGGCGGTCCAGGGTGGTCCCGGGCGGTCCTGGGCGGTCCCGGGCGGTCCCGGGCGGTCCGGGGCGGTCCCGGGCGGTCCCGGGCGGTCCAGGGCGGTCCTGGGTGGTCCCGGGCTGTCCCGGGCGGTCTTGGGGCGGTCCCGGGCGGCCCGGGCGGTCCGGGCGGTCCTGGGCGGTCTGGGGCGGTCCCGGGCGTTCTGGGGCGGTCCTGGGCGGTCCGGGGCGGTCCCGGGCAGTCCGGGGCGGTCCGGGGCGGTCCCGGGAGGTCCTGGGCGGTCCCGGGCGGTCCCGGGCGGTCCCGGGCGGTCCGGGGCGGTCCGGGGCGGTCCCGGCCGGTCCTGGGCGGTCCGGGGCGGTCCCGGGTGGTCCGGGGCGGTCCCGGGCGGTCCGGGGCAGTCCTGGGGGGTCCGGGGCGGTCCTGGGCAGTCCGGGGCGGTCCGGGGCGGTCCCGGGAGGTCCCGGGCGGTCCCGGGCGGTCTCGGGCGGTCCCGGGCGGTCCGGGGCGGTCCCGGGCAGTCCGGGCGGTCCGGAGCGGTCCCGGGAGGTCCCGGGCGGTCCCGGGTGGTCCCGGGCGGTCCCCGGGCGGTCCGGGGCGGTCCGGGCGGTCCCGGCCGGTCCTGGGCGGTCCGGGGCGGTCCCGGGCGGCCCGGGGCGGTCCCGGGCGGTCCGGGGCGGTCCCGGGCGGTCCCCGGCAGTCCCGGGCGGTCCGGGGCGGTCCTGGGCGGTCCCGGGCGGTGCCGGGCGGTCCCGGTCGGTCCCGGGCGGTCCCCGGGCGGTCCCGGGCGGTCGCGGGCAGTCCCGGGCGGTCCCGGGCGGTCCGGGGCGGTCCCGTGCAGTCCCGGGTGGTCCCGGGCGGTCCCGGGCGGTCCCGGGCGGTCGCGGGCGGTCCGGGGCGGTCCCGGGCGGTCCGGGGCGGTCAGCGGCGGTCCCGGGCGGTCCCGGGCGGTCCGGGCGTTCCCGGGCGGTCCCGGGCGGTCCGGGGCGGTCCTGGGCGGTCCAGGGCGGTCCCGGGCGGTCCGGGGCGGTCCCGGGCGGTCCCGTGTGGTCCCGGGCGGGTCCCGGACGGTCCGGACGGTCCTGGGCGGTCCCGGGCGGTCCCGGGCGGTCCCGGGCGGTCCCGGGCAGACCCGAGCATTCCATGGCGGTCCCGGGCGGTCCAGGGTGTTCCCGGGCGGTCCCCGGCCGGTCCCGGGCGGTCCCGGGCGGTCCCGGGCGGTCCCGGGGCGGTCCCGGGTCCGGGGCGGTACCGGGCGGTCCGGGCGGTCGGGGTGGTCCCGGGCGGTCCCGGGCGGTCCGGGGCGGTCCTGGGCGGTCGAGGGCGGTCCCCGGGCGGTCCGGGGCGGTCCCGGGCGGTCCCAGGCGGTCCCGGGCGGTCCCAGGCGGTCCCGGGCGGTCCGGGCTGTCCGGGGCGGTCCCGGGCGGTCCAGGGCGGTCCGGGGCGGTCCCGGGCGTTCCCGGGCGGTCCGGGGCGATCCTGGGCGGTCCAGGGCGGTCCCGGGCGGTCCGGGGCGGTCCCGGGCGGTCCCGTGTGGTCCCGGGTGGTCCCGGACGGTCCGGACGGTCCTGGGCGGTCCCGGGCGGTCCCGGGCGGTCCCGGGCGGTCCCGGGCGGACCCGAGCATTCCATGGCGGTCCCGGGCGGTCCAGGGTGGTCCCGGGCGGTCCCGGGCGGTCCCGGGCAATCCCGGGCGGTCCGGGGCGGTCCCGGGCGGTCACGGGCGGTCCAGGGCGGTCCTGGGCGGTCCCGGGCTGTCCCGGGCGGTCTTGGGCGGTCCCGGGCGGTCCCGGGCGGTCCGGGGCGGTCCTGGGTGGTCCGGGGCGGTCCCGGGCGGTCTGGGGCGGTCCCGGGCGGTCCGGGGCGGTCCCCGGCGGTCCGGGGTGGTCCCGGGCGTTCCCGTGCGGTCCTGGGCAGTCCAGGACGGTCCGGACGGTCCCGGGTGTTCCCGGGCGGTCCCGGGCGGTTCCGGGCGGTCCCGGGCGGTCCCGGGCGGTCCCGGGCGGTCCCGGGCGGTCCCGGGCGGTCCCGGGCGGTCCCGTACGCTCCCGGGCGGTCCCGAGCGGTCCGGGCAGTCCCGGGCGGTCCCGGGCGGTCCCGGCCGGTCCCGGGCGGTCCCGGGCGGTCCGGGCGGTCCCGGGCGGTCCGGGGCGGTCCGGGGCAGTCCCGGGCGGTCCCGGGCGGTCCGGGCGGTCCCGGGCGGTCCGGGGCTGTCCGGGGCGGTCCTGGGCGGTCCCGGGCGGTCCCGGGCGGTCCGGGGCGGTCCCGATCGGTCCTGGGCGGTCCCAGGCGGTCCGGGCCGGTCCCGGGCGGTCCGGGGCGTTCCGGGGCGGTCCCGGGCGGTCCGGGGCAGTCCCGGGCGGTCCCGGGCGGTCCCGGGCGGTCCCGGGCGGTCCCGGGCGGTCCGGGGTGGTCCCGGGCGGTCCTGGGCGGTCCCGGGCGGTCCCGGGCGGTCCCGGGCGGTCCCAGGCGGTCCCGGGCGGTCCGGGGCGGTCCCGGGCGGTCCCGGGCGGTCCGGGGCAGTCAGGGGCGGTCCCGGGCTGTCCCGGGCGGTCCGGGGCGGTTCCCGGGCGGTCCCGGGCGGTCCCGGGCGGTCCGGGGCGGTCCCGGGCGGTCCGGGGCGGTCCCGGGCGATCCGGGCGGTCCGGGGCGGTCCAGGGCGTCCGGGCGGTCCGGGGCGGTCTCGGGCGGTCCCGTGTGGTCCCCGGGCGGTCCCGGACGGTCCGGACGGTCCCGGGCGGTCCCGGGCGGTCCCCGGCGGTCCCGGGCGGTCCCTGGCAGACCCGAGCATTCCATGGCGGTCCCGGGCGGTCCAGGGTGTTCCGGGCGGTCCCGGGCGGTCCCGGGCGGTCCCGGGCGGTCCCGGGCGGTCCCGGGCGGTCCGGGGCGGTCCCGGGCGGTCCGGGGCGGTCCGGGGCGGTCCGGGGCGGTCCCGGGTGGTCCGGGGCGGTCCTGGGGGCTGTCCAGGGCGGTCCCGGGCGGTCCGGGGCGGTCCCGGGCGGTCCCGTGCGGTCCCGGGCGGTCCCGGGCGGTCCCGGGCAGTCCCTGGGCGGTCCGGGGCAGTCCCGGGCGGTACGGGGCGTTCCGGGGCAGTCCCGGGCGGTCCCGGGCAGTCCGGTGCGGTCCTGGGCGGTCCAGGGCGGTCCCGGGCGGTCCGGGCGGTCCCGGGCGGTCCCGTGTGGTCCCGGGTGGTCCCGGACGGTCCGGACGGTCCTGGGCGGTCCCGGGCGGTCCCGGGCGGTCCCGGGCAGTCCCGGGCGGACCCAAGCATTCCATGGCGGTCTCGGGCGGTCCAGGGTGGTCCCGGGCGGTCCCGGGCGGTCCCGGGCAGTCCTGGGCGGTCCGGGGCGGTCCCGGGCGGTCCCGGGCCGGTCCAGGGGCGGTCCTGGGCGGTCCTGGGCTGTCCCGGGCGGTCTCGGGCGGTCCCAAGGCGGTCCCGGGCGGTCCGGGGCGGTCCCGGGCGGTCCGGGGCGGTCCCGGGCGGTCTGGGGCGGTCCCGGGCGGTCCGGGGCGGTCCCGGGCGGTCCGGGGTGGTCCCGGGCGGTCCCGTGCGGTCCTGGGTGGTCCAGGACGGTCCGGACAGTCCCGGGCGTTCCCGGGCCGTCCCGGGAGGTTCCGGGCGGTCCCGTGCATTCCAGGGCGGTCCCCGGGCGGTCCAGGGCGGTCCCTGCCGGTCCCGGGCGTTCCCGGGCGGTCCAGGGCGGTCCCGGGCGGTCCCAGGCGGTCCGGGGTGGTCCCCGGCGGGCCCGGGCGGTGCGGGGCGGTCCCGGGCGGTCCCAGGCGGTCCCGGGCGGTCCCGGGCGGTCCGGGCGGTCCGGGGCGGTCCTGGGCGGTCCCGGGCTGTCCCGGGCGGTCTCGGGCGGTCCCAGGCGGTCCCGGGCGGTCCGGGGCGGTCCCGGGCGGTCCGGGGTGGTCCCGGGCGGTCTGGGGCGGTCCCGGGCGGTCCGGGGCGGTCCCGGGCGGTCCGGGGTGGTCCCGGGCGGTCCCGTGCGGTCCTGGGCGGTCCAGGACGGTCCGGACGGTCCCGGGCGTTCCCGGGCCGTCCCGGGAGGTTCCGGGCGGTCCCGTGCATTCCAGGGCGGTCCCGGGCGGTCCAGGGCGGTCCCTGCCGGTCCCGGGCATTCCCGGGCGGGTCCGGGGCGGTCCCGGGCGGTCCCAGGCGGTCCGGGGTGGTCCCCGGCGGGCCGGGCGGTCCGGGGGGTCCCGGGCGGTCCCAGGCGGGTCCCGGGCGGTCCCGGGCGGTCCCGGGCGGTCCCGGGCAGTCCGGGGCGGTCCCGGGCGGTCCGGGGCGGTCCGGGGCGGTCCCGGGCGGTCCGGGCGGTCTGGGGCGGTCCTGGGCGATCCAGGGCAGTCCCGGGCGGTCCGGGGCGGTCCCGGGCGGTCCCGTGTGGTCCCGGGTGGTCCTGGACGGTCCGGACGGTCCTGGGCGGTCCCGGGCGGTCCCGGGCGGTCCCGGGCGGTCCCGGGCGGACCCGAGCATTCCATGGCGGTCCCGGGCGGTCCAGGGTGGTCCCGGGCGGTCCCGGGCGGTCCCGGGCGGTCCCGGGCGGTCCCGGGCGGTCCAGGGCAGTCCTGGGCAGTCCCGGGCTGTCCCGGGCGGTCTTGGGCGGTCCCGGGCGGTCCCGGGCGGTCCGGGGCGGTCCTGGGCGGTCCGGGGCGGTCCCGGGCGGTCTGGGGCGGTCCCGGGCGGTCCGGGGCGGTCCCGGGCGGTCCGGGGTGGTCCCGGGCGGTCCCGTGCGGGCCTGGGCGGTCCAGGATGGTCCGGACGGTCCCGGGCGTTCCCGGGCGGTCCGGGCGGTTCCGGCGGTCCCGGGCGTTCCAGGGCTGTCCCGGGCGGTCCAGGGCGGTCCCTGCCGGTCCCGGGCGTTCTCGGGCGGTCCCGGGCGGTCCCGGGCGGTCCCGAAGGCGGTCCCGGGCGGTCCCGGGCGGTCCTGTGCGCTCCCGGGCGGTCCCGAGCGGTCCCGGGTGGTCCCGGGCGGTCCCGGGCGGTCCCGGGCGGTCCCGGGCGGTCCCGGGTGGTCCGGGGCAGTCCCGGGCGGTCCCGGGCGGTCCGGGCGGTCCCGGGCGGTCCGGGGCGGTCCGGGGCGGTCCTGGGCGGTCCCGGGCGGTTCCGGGCGGTCCGGGGCGGTCCCGTCGGTCCGGGGCGGTCCCCAGGCGGTCCGGGCCGGTCCCGGGCGGTCCGGGGCGTTCCGGGGCGGTCCCGGGCTATCCGGGGCGGTCCCGGGCGCTCCTGGGCGGTCCCGGGCGGTCCGGGGCGGTCCTGGGCGGTCCCGGGCGGTTCCGGGCGGTCCGGGGCGGTCCCGGTCGGTCCGGGGCGGTCCCAGGCGGTCCGGGCCGGTCCCGGGCGGTCCGGGGCGTTCCGGGGCGGTCCCGGGCGGTCCGGGGCGGTCCCGGGCGCTCCTGGGCGGTCCCGGGCGGTCCCGGGCGGTCCCGGGCGGTCCCGGGCGGTCCGGGGCTGTCCGGGGCAGTCCCGGGCGGTCCCGGGCGGTCCGGGCGGTCCCGGGCGGTCCGGGGCTGTCCGGGGGCAGTCCCGGGCGGTCCCGGGCGGTCCGGGCGGTCCCGGGCGGTCCGGGGCGGTCCGGGGCGGTCCTGGGCGGTCCCGGGCGGTTCCGGGCGGTCCGGGGCGGTCCCGGTCGGTCCGGGGCGGTCCCAGGCGGTCCGGGCCGGTCCCGGGCGGTCCGGGGCGTTCGGGGCGGTCCCGGCGGTCCGGGGCGGTCCCGGGCGGTCCCGGGCGGTCCCGGGCGGTCCCGGGCGGTCCGGCGCGGTCCTGGGCGGGTCCTGGGCGGTCCCAGGCGGTCCCGGGCGGTCCTGGGCGGTCCCAGGCGGTCCCGGGCGGTCCGGGGCGGTCCCGGGCGGTCCCGGGCGGTCCGGGGCAGTCAGGGGCGGTCCCGGGCCGTCCCGGGCGGTCCGGGGCGTTCCCGGGCGGTCCCGGGCAGTCCCGGGCGGTCCGGGGCGGTCCCGGGCGGTCCGGGGCGGTCCCGGGCGGTCCGGGGCGGTCCCGGGCGGTCCCGTGTGGTCCCAGGCGGTCCCGGACGGTCCGGACGGTCCCGGGCGGTCCCGGGCGGTCCCCGGCGGTCCCGGGCGGTCCTGGCAGACCCGAGCATTCCATGGCGGTCCCGGGCGGTCCAGGGTGTTCCCGGGCGGTCCCGGGCGGTCCCGGGCGGTCCCGGGCGGTCCCGGGCGGTCCCAGGCGGTCCGGACGGTCCCGGGCGTTCCCGGGCGGTCCCGGGCGGTTCCGGGCGGTCCCGGGTGTTCCAGGGCTGTCCCGGGCGGTCCAGGGCGGTCCCTGCCGGTCCCGGGCGTTCTCGGGCGGTCCCGGGCGGTCCCGGGCGGTCCCGGGCGGTCCCGGGCGGTCTCGGGCGGTCCCGGGCGGTCCCGTGCGCTCCCGGGCGGTCCTGAGCGGTCCCGGGCGGTCCCGGGCGGTCCCGGGCGGTCCGGGGCGGTCCCGGGCGGTCCCGGGCGGTCCCGGGCGGTCCGGGGCGGTCCGGGCAGTCCCGGGCGGTCCCGGGCGGTCGGGCGGTCCGGGCGGTCCCGGGGCGGTCCGGGGCGGTCCTGGGCGGTCCTGGGCGGTTCTCGGGCGGTCCGGGGCGGTTCCCCGTCGGTCCGGGGGCGGTCCCAGGCGGTCCGGGCCGGTCCCGGGCGGTCCGGGGCATTCTCGGGCGGTCCCGGGTCCGGGGCGGTCCCCGGGCGCTCCCGGGCGGTCCCGGGCGGTCCCGGGCGGTCCCGGGCAGTCCCGGGCGGTCCCGGGCGGTCCGGGCGGTCCCGGGCGTTCCGGGGCGGTCCGGGGCGGTCCTGGGCGGTCCCGGGCGGTTCCGGGCGGTCCGGGGCGGTCCCGGTCGGTCCGGGGCGGTCCCAGGCGGTCCGGGTCGGTCCCGGGCGGTCCGGGGCGTTCCGGGGCGGTCCCGGGCGGTCCGGGGCGGTCCCGGGCGGTCCCGGGCGGTCCCGGGCGGTCCCGGGTGGTCCGGGGCGGTCTTAGGCGGTCCTGGGCGGTCCCAGGCGGTCTCGGGCGGTCCTGGGCGGTCCCAGGCGGTCCCGGGCTGTCCGGGGCGGTCCGGGCGGTCCAGGGCGGTCCGGGGCGGTCCCGGGCGTTCCCGGGCGGTCCGGGGCGATCCTGGGCGGTCCAGGGCGGTCCCGGGCGGTCCGGGGCGGTCCCGGGCGGTCCCGTGTGGTCCCGGGTGGTCCCGGACGGTCCGGACGGTCCTGGGCGGTCCCGGGCGGTCCCGGGCGGTCCCGGGCGGTCCCGGGCGGACCCGAGCATTCCATGGCGGTCCCGGGCGGTCCAGGGTGGTCCCGGGCGGTCCCGGGCGGTCCCGGGCAATCCCGGGCGGTCCGGGGCGGTCCCGGGCGGTCACGGGCGGTCCAGGGCGGTCCTGGGCGGTCCCGGGCTGTCCCGGGCGGTCTTGGGCGGTCCCGGGCGGTCCCGGGCGGTCCGGGGCGGTCCTGGGTGGTCCGGGGCGGTCCCGGGCGGTCTGGGGCGGTCCCGGGCGGTCCGGGGCGGTCCCGGGCGGTCCGGGGTGGTCCCGGGCGTTCCCGTGCGGTCCTGGGCAGTCCAGGACGGTCCGGACGGTCCCGGGTGTTCCCGGGCGGTCCCGGGCGGTTCCGGGCGGTCCCGGGCGTTCCAGGGCGGTCCCGGGCGGTCCAGGGCGGTCCCTGCCGGTCCCGGGCGGTCCCGGGCGGTCCCGGGCGGTCCCGGGCGGTCCCGGGCGGTCCCGGGCGGTCCCGTACGCTCCCGGGCGGTCCCGAGCGGTCCCGGGCAGTCCCGGGCGGTCCCGGGCGGTCCCGCCGGTCCCGGGCGGTCCCGGGCGGTCCGGGCGGTCCCGGGCGGTCCCGGGGCGGTCCGGGGCAGTCCCGGGCGGTCCCGGGCGGTCCGGGCGGTCCCGGGCGGTCCGGTGCTGTCCGGGGCGGTCCTGGGCGGTCCCGGGCGGTCCCGGGCGGTCCGGGGCGGTCCCGATCGGTCCTGGGCGGTCCCAGGCGGTCCGGGCCGGTCCCGGGCGGTCCGGGGCGTTCCGGGGCGGTCCCGGGCGGTCCGGGGCAGTCCCGGGCGGTCCCGGGCGGTCCCGGGCGGTCCCGGGCGGTCCCGGGCGGTCCGGGGTGGTCCCGGGCGGTCCTGGGCGGTCCCGGGCGGTCCCGGGCGGTCCCGGGCGGTCCCAGGCGGTCCCGGGCGGTCCGGGGCGGTCCCGGGCGGTCCCGGGCGGTCCGGGGCAGTCAGGGGCGGTCCCGGGCTGTCCCGGGCGGTCCGGGGCGTTCCCGGGCGGTCCCGGGCGGTCCCGGGCGGTCCGGGGCGGTCCCGGGCGGTCCGGGGCGGTCCCGGGCGATCCGGGGCGGTCCGGGGCGGTCCAGGGCGGTCCCGGGCGGTCCGGGCGGTCTCGGGCGGTCCCGTGTGGTCCCGGGCGGTCCCGGACGGTCCGGACGGTCCCGGGCGGTCCCGGGCGGTCCCCGGCGGTCCCGGGCGGTCCCTGGCAGACCCGAGCATTCCATGGCAGTCCCGGGCGGTCCAGGGTGTTCCCGGGCGGTCCCGGGCGGTCCCGGGCGTCCCGGGCGGTCCCGGGCGGTCCCGGGCGGTCCGGGGCGGTCCCGGGCGGTCCGGGGCGGTCCGGGGCGGTCCGGGGCGGTCCCGGGTGGTCCGGGGCGGTCCTGGGCTGTCCAGGGCGGTCCCGGGCGGTCCGGGGCGGTCCCGGGCGGTCCCGTGCGGTCCCGGGCGGTCCCGGGCGGTCCCGGGCAGTCCTGGGCGGTCCGGGGCGGTCCCGGGCGGTACGGGGCGTTCCGGGCAGTCCCGGGCAGTCCCGGGCAGTCCGGTGCGGTCCTGGGCGGTCCAGGGCGGTCCCGGGCGGTCCGGGGCGGTCCCGGGCGGTCCCGTGTGGTCCCGGGTGGTCCCGGACGGTCCGGGCGGTCCTGGGCGGTCCCGGGCGGTCCCGGGCGGTCCCGGGCAGTCCCGGGCGGACCCAAGCATTCCATGGCGGTCTCGGGCGGTCCAGGGTGGTCCCGGGCGGTCCCGGGCGGTCCCGGGCAGTCCTGGGCGGTCCGGGGCGGTCCCGGGCGGTCCCGGGCGGTCCAGGGCGGTCCTGGGCGGTCCTGGGCTGTCCCGGGCGGTCTCGGGCGGTCCCAGGCGGTCCCGGGCGGTCCGGGGCGGTCCGGGCGGTCCGGGGCGGTCCCGGCGGTCTGGGGCGGTCCCGGGCGGTCCGGGGCGGTCCCGGGCGGTCCGGGGTGGTCCCGGGCGGTCCCGTGCGGTCCTGGGTGGTCCAGGACGGTCCGGACAGTCCCGGGCGTTCCCGGGCCGTCCCGGGAGGTTCCGGGCGGTCCCGTGCATTCCAGGGCGGTCCCGGGCGGTCCAGGGCGGTCCCTGCCGGTCCCGGGCGTTCGGCGTTCCCGGGCGGTCCAGGGCGGTCCCGGGCGGTCCCAGGCGGTCCGGGGTGGTCCCCGGCGGGCCCGGGCGGTGCGGGGCGGTCCCGGGCGGTCCCAGGCGGTCCCGGGCGGTCCCGGGCGGTCCCGGGCGGTCCAGGGCGGTCCTGGGCGGTCCTGGGCTGTCCCGGGCGGTCTCGGGCGGTCCCAGGCGGTCCCGGGCGGTCCGGGGCGGTCCCGGGCGGTCCGGGGCGGTCCCGGGCGGTCCGGGGTGGTCCCGGGCGGTCTGGGGCGGTCCCGGGCGGTCCGGGGCGGTCCCGGGCGGTCCGGGGTGGTCCCGGGCGGTCCCGTGCGGTCCTGGGCGGTCCAGGACGGTCCGGACGGTCCCGGGCGTTCCCGGGCCGTCCCGGGAGGTTCCGGGCGGTCCCGTGCATTCCAGGGCGGTCCCGGGCGGTCCAGGGCGGTCCCTGCCGGTCCCGGGCATTCCCGGGCGGTCCGGGCGGTCCCGGGCGGTCCCAGGCGGTCCGGGGTGGTCCCCGGCGGGCCCGGGCGGTCCGGGGCGGTCCCGGGCGGTCCCAGGCGGTCCCGGGCGGTCCCGGGCGGTCCCGGGCGGTCCCGGGCAGTCCGGGGCGGTCCCGGGCGGTCCGGGGCGGTCCGGGGGCGGTCCCGGGCGGTCCCGGGCGGTCTGGGGCGGTCCTGGGCGATCCAGGGCAGTCCCGGGCGGTCCGGGGCGGTCCCGGGCGGTCCCGTGTGGTCCCCGGTGGTCCTGGGACGGTCCGGACGGTCCTGGGCGGTCCCGGGCGGTCCCGGGCGGTCCCGGGCGGTCCCGGGCGGACCCGAGCATTCCATGGCGGTCCCGGGCGGTCCAGGGTGGTCCCGGGCGGTCCCGGGCGGTCCCGGGCGGTCCCGGGCGGTCCCGGGCGGTCCAGGGCAGTCCTGGGCAGTCCCGGGCTGTCCCGGGCGGTCTTGGGCGGTCCCGGGCGGTCCCGGGCGGTCCGGGGCGGTCCTGGGCGGTCCGGGCGGTCCCGGGCGGTCTGGGGCGGTCCCGGGCGGTCCGGGGCGGTCCCGGGCGGTCCGGGGTGGTCCCGGGCGGTCCCGTGCGGGCCTGGGCGGTCCAGGATGGTCCGGACGGTCCCGGGCGTTCCCGGGCGGTCCCGGGCGGTTCCGGCGGTCCCGGGCGTTCCAGGGCTGTCCCGGGCGGTCCAGGGCGGTCCCTGCCGGTCCCGGGCGTTCTCGGGCGGTCCGGGCGGTCCCGGGCGGTCCCGAAGGCGGTCCCGGGCGGTCCCGGGCGGTCCCGTGCGCTCCCGGGCGGTCCCGAGCGGTCCCGGGCGGTCCCGGGCGGTCCCGGGCGGTCCCGGGCGGTCCCGGGCGGTCCCGGGTGGTCCGGGGCAGTCCCGGGCGGTCCCGGGCGGTCCGGGCGGTCCCGGGCGGTCCGGGGCGGTCCGGGGCGGTCCTGGGCGGTCCCGGGCGGTTCCGGGCGGTCCGGGGCGGTCCCGGTCGGTCCGGGGCGGTCCCAGGCGGTCCGGGCCGGTCCCGGGCGGTCCGGGGCGTTCCGGGGCGGTCCCGGGCTATCCGGGGCGGTCCCGGGCGCTCCTGGGCGGTCCCGGGCGGTCCGGGGCGGTCCTGGGCGGTCCCGGGCGGTTCCGGGCGGTCCGGGGCGGTCCCGGTCGGTCCGGGGCGGTCCCAGGCGGTCCGGGCCGGTCCCGGGCGGTCCGGGGCGTTCCGGGGCGGCCCGGGCGGTCCGGGGCGGTCCCGGGCGCTCCTGGGCGGTCCCGGGCGGTCCCGGGCGGTCCCGGGCGGTCCCGGGCGGTCCGGGGCTGTCCGGGGCAGTCCCGGGCGGTCCCGGGCGGTCCGGGCGGTCCCGGGCGGTCCGGGGCTGTCCGGGGCAGTCCCGGGCGGTCCCGGGCGGTCCGGGCGGTCCCGGGCGGTCCGGGGCGGTCCGGGGCGGTCCTGGGCGGTCCCGGGCGGTTCCGGGCGGTCCGGGGCGGTCCCGGTCGGTCCGGGGCGGTCCCAGGCGGTCCGGGCCGGTCCCGGGCGGTCCGGGGGCGTTCCGGGGCGGTCCCGGCGGTCCGGGGCGGTCCCGGGCGGTCCCGGGCGGTCCCGGGCAGTCCCGGGCGGTCCGGCGCGGTCCTGGGCGGTCCTGGGCGGTCCCAGGCGGTCCCGGGCGGTCCTGGGCGGTCCCAGGCGGTCCCGGGCGGTCCGGGGCGGTCCCGGGCGGTCCCGGGCGGTCCGGGGCAGTCAGGGGCGGTCCCGGGCCGTCCCGGGCGGTCCGGGGCGTTCCCGGGCGGTCCCGGGCAGTCCCGGGCGGTCCGGGGCGGTCCCAGGCGGTCCGGGGCGGTCCCGGGCGGTCCGGGGCGGTCCCGGGCGGTCCCGTGTGGTCCCAGGCGGTCCCGGACGGTCCGGACGGTCCCGGGCGGTCCCGGGCGGTCCCCGGCGGTCCCGGGCGGTCCCTGGCAGACCCGAGCATTCCATGGCGGTCCCGGGCGGTCCAGGGTGTTCCCGGGCGGTCCCGGGCGGTCCCGGGCGGTCCCGGGCGGTCCCGGGCGGTCCCAGGCGGTCCGGACGGTCCCGGGCGTTCCCGGGCGGTCCCGGGCGGTTCCGGGCGGTCCCGGGCGTTCCAGGGCTGTCCCGGGCGGTCCAGGGCGGTCCCTGCCGGTCCCGGGCGTTCTCGGGCGGTCCCGGGCGGTCCCGGGCGGTCCCGGGCGGTCCCGGGCGGTCTCGGGCGGTCCCGGGCGGTCCCGTGCGCTCCCGGGCGGTCCTGAGCGGTCCCGGGCGGTCCCGGGCGGTCCCGGGCGGTCCGGGGCGGTCCCGGGCGGTCCCGGGCGGTCCCGGGCGGTCCGGGGCGGTCCGGGGCAGTCCCGGGCGGTCCCGGGCGGTCCGGGCGGTCCCGGGCGGTCCGGGGCGGTCCGGGGCGGTCCTGGGCGGTCCTGGGCGGTTCCGGGCGGTCCGGGGCGGTCCCGGTCGGTCCGGGGCGGTCCCAGGCGGTCCGGGCCGGTCCCGGGCGGTCCGGGGCATTCTCGGGCGGTCCCGGGCGGTCCGGGGCGGTCCCGGGCGCTCCCGGGCGGTCCCGGGCGGTCCCGGGCGGTCCCGGGCAGTCCCGGGCGGTCCCGGGCGGTCCGGGCGGTCCCGGGCGTTCCGGGGCGGTCCGGGGCGGTCCTGGGCGGTCCCGGGCGGTTCCGGGCGGTCCGGGGCGGTCCCGGTCGGTCCCGGGGCGGTCCCAGGCGGTCCGGGTCGGTCCCGGGCGGTCCGGGGCGTTCCGGGGCGGTCCCGGGCGGTCCCGGGGCGGTCCGGGCGGTCCCGGGCGGTCCCGGGCGGTCCCGGGTGGTCCGGGGCGGTCTTAGGCGGTCCTGGGCGGTCCCAGGCGGTCTCGGGCGGTCCTGGGCGGTCCCAGGCGGTCCCGGGCTGTCCGGGGCGGTCCCGGGCGGTCCAGGGCGGTCCGGGGCGGTCCCGGGCGTTCCCGGGCGGTCCGGGGCGATCCTGGGCGGTCCAGGGCGGTCCCGGGCGGTCCGGGGCGGTCCCGGGCGGTCCCGTGTGGTCCCGGGTGGTCCCGGACGGTCCGGACGGTCCTGGGCGGTCCCGGGCGGTCCCGGGCGGTCCCGGGCGGTCCCGGGCGGACCCGAGCATTCCATGGCGGTCCCGGGCGGTCCAGGGTGGTCCCGGGCGGTCCCGGGCGGTCCCGGGCAATCCCGGGCGGTCCGGGGCGGTCCGGGCGGTCACGGGCGGTCCAGGGCGGTCCTGGGCGGTCCCGGGCTGTCCCGGGCGGTCTTGGGCGGTCCCGGGCGGTCCCGGGCGGTCCGGGGCGGTCCTGGGTGGTCCGGGGCGGTCCCGGGCGGTCTGGGGCGGTCCCGGGCGGTCCGGGCGGTCCCGGGCGGTCCGGGGTGGTCCCGGGCGTTCCCGTGCGGTCCTGGGCAGTCCAGGACGGTCCGGACGGTCCCGGGTGTTCCCGGGCGGTCCCGGGCGGTTCCGGGCGGTCCCGGGCGTTCCAGGGCGGTCCCGGGCGGTCCAGGGCGGTCCCTGCCGGTCCGGGCGGTCCCGGGCGGTCCCGGGCGGTCCCGGGCGGTCCGGGCGGTCCCGGGCGGTCCCGTACGCTCCCGGGCGGTCCCGAGCGGTCCCGGGCAGTCCCGGGCGGTCCCGGGCGGTCCGGCCGGTCCCGGGCGGTCCCGGGCGGTCCGGGCGGTCCCGGGCGGTCCGGGGCGGTCCGGGGCAGTCCCGGGCGGTCCCGGGCGGTCCGGGCGGTCCCGGGCGGTCCGGTGCTGTCCGGGGCGGTCCTGGGCGGTCCCGGGCGGTCCCGGGCGGTCCGGGGCGGTCCCGATCGGTCCTGGGCGGTCCCAGGCGGTCCGGGCCGGTCCCGGGCGGTCCGGGGCGTTCCGGGGCGGTCCCGGGCGGTCCGGGGCAGTCCCGGGCGGTCCCGGGCGTCCGGGCGGTCCCGGGCGGTCCCGGGCGGTCCGGGGTGGTCCCGGGCGGTCCTGGGCGGCCCGGGCGGTCCCGGGCGGTCCCGGGCGGTCCCAGGCGGTCCCGGGCGGTCCGGGGCGGTCCCGGGCGGTCCCGGGCGGTCCGGGGCAGTCAGGGCGGTCCGGGCTGTCCCGGGCGGTCCGGGGCGTTCCCGGGCGGTCCCGGGCGGTCCCGGCGGGTCCGGGGCGGTCCCGGGCGGTCCGGGGCGGTCCCGGGCGATCCGGGGCGGTCCGGGGCGGTCCAGGGCGGTCCCGGGCGGTCCGGGGCGGTCTCGGGCGGTCCCGTGTGGTCCCGGGCGGTCCCGGACGGTCCGGACGGTCCCGGGCGGTCCCGGGCGGTCCCCGGCGGTCCCGGGCGGTCCCTGGCAGACCCGAGCATTCCATGGCAGTCCCGGGCGGTCCAGGGTGTTCCCGGGCGGTCCCGGGCGGTCCCGGGCGGTCCCGGGCGGTCCCCGGGCGGTCCCGGGCGGTCCGGGGCGGTCCCGGGCGGTCCGGGGCGGTCCGGGGCGGTCCGGGGCGGTCCCGGGTGGTCCGGGGCGGTCCTGGGCTGTCCAGGGCGGTCCCGGGCGGTCCGGGGCGGTCCCGGGCGGTCCCGTGCGGTCCCGGGCGGTCCCGGGCGGTCCCGGGCAGTCCTGGGCGGTCCGGGGCGGTCCCGGGCGGTACGGGGCGTTCCGGGGCAGTCCCGGGCAGTCCCGGGCAGTCCGGTGCGGTCCTGGGCGGTCCAGGGCGGTCCCGGGCGGTCCGGGGCGGTCCCGGGCGGTCCCGTGTGGTCCCGGGTGGTCCCGGACGGTCCGGGCGGTCCTGGGCGGTCCCGGGCGGTCCCGGGCGGTCCCGGGCAGTCCCGGGCGGACCCAAGCATTCCATGGCGGTCTCGGGCGGTCCAGGGTGGTCCCGGGCGGTCCCGGGCGGTCCCGGGCAGTCCTGGGCGGTCCGGGGCGGTCCCGGGCGGTCCCGGGCGGTCCAGGGCGGTCCTGGGCGGTCCTGGGCTGTCCCGGGCGGTCTCGGGCGGTCCCAGGCGGTCCCGGGCGGTCCGGGGCGGTCCCGGGCGGTCCGGGGCGGTCCCGGGCGGTCTGGGGCGGTCCCGGGCGGTCGGGGCGGTCCCGGGCGGTCCGGGGTGGTCCCGGGCGGTCCCGTGCGGTCCTGGGTGGTCCAGGACGGTCCGGACAGTCCCGGGCGTTCCCGGGCCGTCCCGGGAGGTTCCGGGCGGTCCCGTGCATTCCAGGGCGGTCCCGGGCGGTCCAGGGCGGTCCCTGCCGGTCCCGGGCGTTCCCGGGCGGTCCAGGGCGGTCCCGGGCGGTCCCAGGCGGTCCGGGGTGGTCCCCGGCGGGCCCGGGCGGTGCGGGGCGGTCCCGGGCGGTCCCAGGCGGTCCCGGGCGGTCCCGGGCGGTCCCGGGCGGTCCAGGGCGGTCCTGGGCGGTCCCGGGCTGTCCCGGGCGGTCTCGGGCGGTCCCAGGCGGTCCCGGGCGGTCCGGGCGGTCCCGGGCGGTCCGGGGCGGTCCCGGGCGGTCCGGGGTGGTCCCGGGCGGTCTGGGGCGGTCCCGGGCGGTCCGGGGCGGTCCCGGGCGTCCGGGTGGTCCCGGGCGGTCCCGTGCGGTCCTGGGCGGTCCAGGACGGTCCGGACGGTCCCGGGCGTTCCCGGGCCGTCCCGGGAGGTTCCGGGCGGTCCCGTGCATTCCAGGGCGGTCCCGGGCGGTCCAGGGCGGTCCCTGCCGGTCCCGGGCATTCCCGGGCGGTCCGGGGCGGTCCCGGGCGGTCCCAGGCGGTCCGGGGTGGTCCCCGGCGGGCCGGGCGGTCCGGGGCGGTCCCGGGCGGTCCCAGGCGGTCCCGGGCGGTCCCGGGCGGTCCCGGGCGGTCCCGGGCAGTCCGGGGCGGTCCCGGGCGGTCCGGGGCGGTCCGGGGCGGTCCCGGGCGGTCCCGGGCGGTCTGGGGCGGTCCTGGGCGATCCAGGGCAGTCCCGGGCGGTCCGGCGGCGTCCGGGCGGTCCCGTGTGGTCCCCGGTGGTCCTGGACGGTCCGGACGGTCCTGGGCGGTCCCGGGCGGTCCCGGGGCGGTTCCCGGGCGGTCCCGGGCGGACCCGAGCATTCCAGGCGGTCCCGGGCGGTCCAGGGTGGTCCCGGGCGGTCCCGGGCGGTCCCGGGCGGTCCCGGGCGGTCCCGGGCGGTCCAGGGCAGTCCTGGGCAGTCCCGGGCTGTCCCGGGCGGTCTTGGGCGGTCCCGGGCGGTCCCGGGCGGTCCGGGGCGGTCCTGGGCGGTCCGGGGCGGTCCCGGGCGGTCTGGGGCGGTCCCGGGCGGTCCGGGCGGTCCCGGGCGGTCCGGGGTGGTCCCGGGCGGTCCCGTGCGGGCCTGGGCGGTCCAGGATGGTCCGGACGGTCCCGGGCGTTCCCGGGCGGTCCCGGGCGGTTCCGGCGGTCCCGGGCGGTTCCAGGGCTGTCCCGGGCGGTCCAGGGCGGTCCCTGCCGGTCCCGGGCGTTCTCGGGCGGTCCCGGGCGGTCCCGGGCGGTCCCGAAGGCGGTCCCGGGCGGTCCCGGGCGGTCCCGTGCGCTCCCGGGCGGTCCCGAGCGGTCCCGGGCGGTCCCGGGCGGTCCCGGGCGGTCCCGGGCGGTCCCGGGCGGTCCCGGGTGGTCCGGGGCAGTCCCGGGCGGTCCCCGGGCGGTCCGGGCGGTCCCGGGCGGTCCGGGGCGGTCCGGGGCGGTCCTGGGCGGTCCCGGGCGGTTCCGGGCGGTCCGGGGCGGTCCCGGTCGGTCCGGGGCGGTCCCAGGCGGTCCGGGCCGGTCCCGGGCGGTCCGGGGCGTTCCGGGGCGGTCCCGGGCTATCCGGGGCGGTCCCGGGCGCTCCTGGGCGGTCCCGGGCGGTCCGGGGCGGTCCTGGGCGGTCCCGGGCGGTTCCGGGCGGTCCGGGGCGGTCCCGGTCGGTCCGGGGCGGTCCCAGGCGGTCCGGGCCGGTCCCGGGCGGTCCGGGGCGTTCCGGGGCGGTCCCGGGCGGTCCGGGGCGGTCCCGGGCGCTCCTGGGCGGTCCCGGGCGGTCCCGGGCGGTCCCGGGCGGTCCCGGGCGGTCCGGGGCTGTCCGGGGCAGTCCCGGGCGGTCCCGGGCGGTCCGGGCGGTCCCGGGCGGTCCGGGGCTGTCCGGGGCAGTCCCGGGCGGTCCCGGGCGGTCCGGGCGGTCCCGGGCGGTCCGGGGCGGTCCGGGGCGGTCCTGGGCGGTCCCGGGCGGTTCCGGGCGGTCCGGGGCGGTCCCGGTCGGTCCGGGGCGGTCCCAGGCGGTCCGGGCCGGTCCCGGGCGGTCCGGGGCGTTCCGGGGCGGTCCCGGCGGTCCGGGGCGGTCCCGGGCGGTCCCGGGCGGTCCCGGGCGGTCCCGGGCGGTCCGGCGCGGTCCTGGGCGGTCCTGGGCGGTCCCAGGCGGTCCCGGGCGGTCCTGGGCGGTCCCAGGCGGTCCCGGGCGGTCCAGGGCGGTCCCGGGCGGTCCCGGGCGGTCCGGGGCAGTCAGGGGCGGTCCCGGGCCGTCCCGGGCGGTCCGGGGCGTTCCCGGGCGGTCCCGGGCAGTCCCGGGCGGTCCGGGGCGGTCCCGGGCGGTCCGGGGCGGTCCCGGGCGGTCCGGGGCGGTCCCGGGCGGTCCCGTGTGGTCCCGGGCGGTCCCGGACGGTCCGGACGGTCCCGGGCGGTCCCGGGCGGTCCCCGGCGGTCCCGGGCGGTCCCTGGCAGACCCGAGCATTCCATGGCGGTCCCGGGCGGTCCAGGGTGTTCCCGGGCGGTCCCGGGCGGTCCCGGGCGGTCCCGGGCGGTCCCGGGCGGTCCCAGGCGGTCCGGACGGTCCCGGGCGTTCCCGGGCGGTCCCGGGCGGTTCCGGGCGGTCCCGGGCGTTCCAGGGCTGTCCCGGGCGGTCCAGGGCGGTCCCTGCCGGTCCCGGGCGTTCTCGGGCGGTCCCGGGCGGTCCCGGGCGGTCCCGGGCGGTCCCGGGCGGTCTCGGGCGGTCCCGGGCGGTCCCGTGCGCTCCCGGGCGGTCCTGAGCGGTCCCGGGCGGTCCCGGGCGGTCCCGGGCGGTCCGGGGCGGTCCCGGGCGGTCCCGGGCGGTCCCGGGCGGTCCGGGGCGGTCCGGGGCAGTCCCGGGCGGTCCCGGGCGGTCCGGGCGGTCCCGGGCGGTCCGGGGCGGTCCGGGGCGGTCCTGGGCGGTCCTGGGCGGTTCCGGGCGGTCCGGGGCGGTCCCGGTCGGTCCGGGGCGGTCCCAGGCGGTCCGGGCCGGTCCCGGGCGGTCCGGGGCATTCTCGGGCGGTCCCGGGCGGTCCGGGGCGGTCCCGGGCGCTCCCGGGCGGTCCCGGGTGGTCCCGGGCGGTCCCGGGCAGTCCCGGGCGGTCCCGGGCGGTCCGGGCGGTCCCGGGCGGTCCGGGGGCGGTCCGGGGCGGTCCTGGGCGGTCCCGGGCGGTTCCGGGCGGTCCGGGGCGGTCCCGGTCGGTCCGGGGCGGTCCCAGGCGGTCCGGGGCGGTCCCGGGCGGTCCCGGGCGGTCCGGGGCAATCAGGGGCGGTCCCGGGCCGTCCCGGGCGGTCCGGGGCGTTCCCGGGCAGTCCCGGGCAGGCCCGGGCGGTCCGGGGCGGTCCTGGGCGGTCCGGGGCGGTCCCGGGCGGTCCGGGGCGGTCCCGGGCGGTCCCGTGTGGTCCCGGGCGGTCCCGGACGGTCCGGACGGTCCCGGGCGGTCCCGGGCGGTCCCCGGCGGTCCCGGGCGGTCCCTGGCAGACCCGAGCATTCCATGGCGGTCCCGGGCGGTCCAGGATGTTCCCGGGCGGTCCCGGGCGGTCCCGGGCGGTCCCGGGCGGTCCCGGGCGGTCCCGGGCGGTCCGGGGCGGTCCCGGGCGGTCCGGGGCGGTCCGGGGTGGTCCCGGGCGGTCCCGGGTGGTCCGGGGCGGTCCTGGGCTGTCCAGGGCGGTCCCGGGCGGTCCGGGGCGGTCCCGGGCGGTCCCGGGCGGTCCCGGGCGGTCCTAGGCGGTCCCGGGCGGTCCCGGGCGGTCCGGGGCGGTCCCGGGCGGTACGGGGCGGTCCGAGGCGGTCCCGGGCGGTTCCGGGCGGTCCGGGGCGGTCCCGGTCGGTCCGGGGCGGTTCCACGCGGTCTGGGCCGGTCCCGGGCGGTCCGGGGCGTTCCGGGGCGGTCCCGGGCGGTCCGGGGCGGTCCCGGGCGCTCCCGGGCGGTCCCGGGCGGTCCCGGGCGGTCCCGGGCAGTCCCGGGCGGTCCCGGGCGGTCCCGGGCGGTCCGGGGCGGTCCGGGGCAGTCCCGGGCGGTCCCGGGCGGTCCGGGCGGTCCCGGGCGGTCCGGGGCGGTCCGGGGCGGTCCTGGGCGGTCCCGGGCGGTTCCGGGCGGTCCGGGGCGGTCCCGGTCGGTCCGGGGCGGTCCCAGGCGGTCCGGGCCGGTCCCGGGCGGTCCGGGGCGTTCCGGGGCGGTCCCGGGCGGTCCGGGGCGGTCCCGGGCGGTCCCGGGC
This sequence comes from Petromyzon marinus, assembly GCF_048934315.1. Taxonomy (NCBI): domain Eukaryota; kingdom Metazoa; phylum Chordata; class Hyperoartia; order Petromyzontiformes; family Petromyzontidae; genus Petromyzon; species Petromyzon marinus. Next base: position 77,771 of record NW_027422825.1, read on the forward strand.
GGTCCCGGGCGGTCCCGGGCGGTCCGGGGCGGTCCTGGGCGGTCCTGGGCGGTCCCAGGCGGTCCCGGGCGGTCCTGGGCGGTCCCAGGCGAACCCGGGCGGTCCGGGGCGGTCCCGGGCGGTCCCGGGCGGTCTGGGGCAGTCAGGGGCGGTCCCGGGCCGTCCCGGGCGGTCCGGGGCGTTCCCGGGCGGTCCCGGGCAGTCCCGGGCGGTCCGGGGCGGTCCCGGGCGATCCGGGGCGGTCCCGGGCGGTCCGGGGCGGTCCCGGGCGGTCCCTTGTGGTCCCGGGCGGTCCCGGACGGTCCGGACGGTCCCGGGCGGTCCAGGGTGTTCCCGGGCGGACCCGGGCGGTCCCGGGCGGTCCCGGGCGGTCCCGGGCGGTCCCGGGCGGTCCGGGGCGGTCCCGGGCGGTCCGGGGCGGTCCGGGGCGGTCCCGGGCGGTCCCGGGTGGTCCGGGGCGGTCCTGGGCTGTCCAGGGCGGTCCTGGGCGGTCCGGGGCGGTCCCGGGCGGTCCCGGGCGGTCCCGGGCGGTCCTAGGCGGTCCCGGGCGGTCCCGGGCGGTCCGGGGCGGTCCGGGCGGTACGGGGCGGTCCGAGGCGGTCCCGGGCGGTCCCGGGCAGTCCGGGGCGGTCCTGGGCGGTCCAGGGCGGTCCCGGGCGGTCCGGGGCGGTCCCGGGCGGTCCCGTGTGGTCCCGGGTGGTCCCGGACGGTCCGGACGGTCCTGGGCGGTCCCGGGCGGTCCGGGGCGGTCCCGGGCGGTCCGGGGCGGTCAGGGGCGGTCCCGGGCGGTCCCGGGCGGTCCGGGGCGTTCCCGGGCGGTCCCGGGCGGTCCCGGGCAGTCCTGGGCGGTCCCGGGCGGTCCGGGGCGGTCCAGGGCGGTCCGGGGCAGTCCTGGGCGGTCCAGGGCGGGCCCGGGCGGTCCGGGGCGGTCCCGGGCGGTCCCGTGTGGTCCCGGGCGGTCCCGGACGGTCCGGACGGTCCCGGGCGGTCCCGGGCGGTCCCGGGCGGTCCTGGGTGGTCCCGGGCAGACCCGAGCATTCCATGGCGGTCCCGGGCGGTCCAGGGTGTTCCCGGGCGGTCCCGGGCGGTCCCGGGCGGTCCCGGGCGGTCCTGGGCGGTCCCGGGCGGTCCGGGGCAGTCCCGGGCGGTCCGGGGCGGTCCGGGGCGGTCCCGGGCGGTCCCGGGCGGTCCGGCGCGGTCCTGGGCGGTCGAGGGCGGTCCCGGGCGGTCCGGGGCGGTCCCGGGCGGTCCCAGGCGGTCCCGGGCGGTCCCGGGCGGTCCCGGGCGGTCCCGGGCTGTCCGGGGCGTCCCGGGCGGTCCGGGGCGGTCCCGGGCGGTCCCGGGCGGTCCCGGGTGGTCCCGGACGGTCCGGACGGTCCTGGGCGGTCCCGGGCGGACCCGAGCATTCCATGGCGGTCCCGGGCGGTCCAGGGTGGTCCCGGGCGGTCCCGGGCGGTCCTGGGCAATCCCGGGCGGTCCGGGGCGGTCCCGGGCGGTCCCGGGCGGTCCAGGGCGGTCCTGGGCGGTCCCGGGCTGTCCCGGGCGGTCTTGGGCGGTCCCGGGCGGTCCCGGGCGGTCCGGGGCGGTCCTGGGCGGTCCGGGGTGGTCCCGGGCGGTCTGGGGCGGTCCCGGGCGGTCCGGGGCGGTCCCGGGCGGTCCGGGGTGGTCCCGGGCGTTCCCGTGCGGTCCTGGGCAGTCCAGGACGGTCCGGACGGTCCCGGGCGTTCCCGGGCGGTCCCGGGCGGTCCGGGGCGGTCCCGGTCGGTCCGGGGCGGTCCCAGGCGGTCCGGGCCGGTCCCGGGCGGTCCGGGGCGTTCCGGGGCGGTTCCGGGCGGTCCGGGGCGGACCCGGGCGGTCCCGGGCGGTCCCGGGCGGTCCCGGGCGGTCCCGGGCGGTCCGGGGTGGTCCCGGGCGGTCCTGGGTGGTCCCGGGCGGTCCCGGGCGGTCCCGGGCGGTCCCAGGCGGTCCCGGCCGGTCCGGGGCGGTCCCGGGCGGTCCCGGGCGGTCCGGGGCAGTCAGGGGCGGTCCCGGGCCGTCCCAGGCGGTCCGGGGCGTTCCCGGGCGGTCCTGGGCGGTCCCGGGCGGTCCGGGCAGTCCCGGGCGGTCCGGGGCGGTCCCGGGCGGTCCGGGGCGGTCCTGGGCGGTCCAGGGCGGTCCCGGGCGGTCCGGGGCGGTCCCGGGCGGTCCCGTGTGGTCCCGGGCGGTGCCGGACGGTCCGGACGGTCCCGGGCGGTCCCGGGCGGTCCCCGGCGGTCTCGGGCGGTCCCTGGCAGACCCGAGCATTCCATGGCGGTCCCCGGCGGTCCAGGGTGTTCCCGGGCGGTCCCGGGCGGTCCCGGGCGGTCCCGGGCGGTCCCGGGCGGTCCCGGGCGGTCCGGGGCGGTCCCGGGCGGTCCGGGGCGGTCCGGGGCGGTCCCGGGCGGTCCTGGGTGGTCCGGGGCGGTCCTGGGCTGTCCAGGGTGGTCCCGGGCGGTCCGGGGCGGTCCCGGGCGGTCCCGGGCGGTCCCGGGCGGTCCCGGGCGGTCCCGGGCGGTCCTGGGCGGTCCGGGGCGGTCCCGGGCGGTACGGGGCGTTCCGGGGCAGTCCCGGGCGGTCCCGGGCAGTCCGGTGCGGTCCTGGGCGGTCCAGGGCGGTCCCGGGCGGTCCGGGGCGGTCCCGAGCGGTCCGGTGTGGTCCCGGGTGGTCCCGGACGGTCCGGACGGTCCTGGGCGGTCCCGGGCGGTCCTGGGCGGTCCCGGGCAGTCCCGGGCGGACCCGAGCATTCCATGGCGGTCCCGGGCGGTCCAAGGTGGTCCCGGGCGGTCCCGGGCGGTCCCGGGCAGTCCTGGGCGGTCCGGGGCGGTCCCGGGCGGTTCCGGGCGGTCCAGGGCGGTCCTGGGCGGTCCCAGGCTGTCCCGGGTGGTCTCGGCCGGTCCCAGGCGGTCCCAGGCGGTCCGGGGCGGTCCCGGGCGGTCCGGGGCGGTCCCGGGCGGTCTGGGGCGGTCCCGGGCGGTCCGGGGCGGTCCCGGGCGGTCTGGGGTGGTCCCGGGCGGTCCCGTGCGGTCCTGGGCGGTCCAGGATGGTACGGACGGTCCCGGGCGTTCCTGGGCCGTCCCGGGAGGTTCCGGGCGGTCCCGTGCATTCCATGGCGGTCCCGGGCGGTCCAGGGCGGTCCCTGCCGGTCCCGGGCGTTCCCGGGCGGTCCGGGGTGGTCCCGGGCGGTCCCAGGCGGTCCGGGGTGGTCCCGGGCGGTCCCGGGCGGTCCGGGGCGGTCCCGGGCGGTCCCAGGCAGTCCCGGGCGGTCCCGGGCGGTCCCGGGCGGTCCCGGGCGGTCCGGGGCGGTCCCGGGCGGTCCGGGGCGGTCCGGGGCGGTCCTGGGCGGTCCCGGGCGGTCCGGGGCGGTCCTGGGCGGTCCAGGGCGGTCCCGGGCGGTCCGGGGCGGTCCCGGGCGGTCCCGTGTGGTCCCGGGTGGTCCCGGACGGTCCGGACGGTCCTGGGCGGTCCCGCGCGGTCCCGGGCAGTCCCGGGCGGTCCCGGGCGGACCCGAGCATTCCATGGCGGTCCCGGGCGGTCCAGGGTGGTCCCGGGCGGTCCCGGCGGTCCCGGGTGGTCCCGGGCGGTCCGGGGCGGTCCCGGGCGGTCCCGGGCCCGGTCCAGGGCGGTCCTGGGCGGTCCCGGGCTGTCCCGGGCGGTCTTGGGCGGTCCCGGGCGGTCCCGGGCGGTCCGGGGCGGTCCTGGGCGGTCCGGGGCGGTCCCGGGCGGTCGGGGCGGTCTGGGGCGGTCCCGGGCGGTCCGGGGCGGTCCCGGCGGTCCCGTGCGCTCCCGGGCGGTCCCGAGCGGTCCCGGCGGTCCCGGGCGGTCCCGGGCGGTCCCCGGCGGTCCCGTGTGCTCCCGGGCGGTCCCGAGCGGTCCCGGGTGGTCCCGGGCGGTCCCGGGCGGTCCCGGGCGGTCCCGGGCGGTCCCGGGCGGTACCGGGCGGTCCGGGGCGGTCCGGGGCGGTCCCGGGCTGTTCCGGGCGGTCCGGGGCGGTCCTGGGCGGTCCCGGGCTGTCCCGGGCGGTCTCGGGCGGTCCCAGGCGGTCCCGGGCGGTCCGGGGCGGTCCCGGGCGGTCCGGGGCGGTCCCGGGCGGTCTGGGGCGGTCCCGGGCGGTCCGGGGCGGTCCCGGGCGGTCTGGGGTGGTCCCGGGCGGTCCCGTGCGGTCCTGGGCGGTCCAGGATGGTCCGGACGGTCCCGGGCGTTCCCGGGCCGTCCCGGGAGGTTCCGGGCGGTCCCGTGCATTCCAGGGCGGTCCCGGGCGGTCCAGGGCGGTCCCTGCCGGTCCCGGGCGTTCCCGGGCGGTCCGGGGCGGTCCCGGGCGGTCCCAGGCGGTCCGGGGTGGTCCCGGGCGGTCCCGGGCGGTCCGGGGCGGTCCCGGGCGGTCCCAGGCGGTCCCGGGCGGTCCCGGGCAGTCCCGGGCGGTCCCGGGCGGTCCGGGGCGGTCCCGGGCGGTCCGGGGCGGTCCGGGGCGGTCCTGGGCGGTCCCGGGCGGTCCGGGGCGGTCCTGGGCGGTCCAGGGCGGTCCCGGGCGGTCCGGGGCGGTCCCGGGCGGTCCCGTGTGGTCCCGGGTGGTCCCGGACGGTCCGGACGGTCCTGGGCGGTCCCGGGCGGTCCCGGGCAGTCCCGGGCGGTCCCGGGCGGACCCGAGCATTCCATGGCGGTCCCGGGCGGTCCAGGGTGGTCCCGGGCGGTCCCGGGCGGTCCCGGTTGGTCCCGGGCGGTCCGGGGCGGTCCCGGGCGGTCCCGGGCGGTCCAGGGCGGTCCTGGGCGGTCCCGGGCTGTCCCGGGCGGTCTTGGGCGGTCCCGGGCGGTCCCGGGCGGTCCGGGGCGGTCCTGGGCGGTCCGGGGCGGTCCCGGGCGGTCTGGGGCGGTCCCGGGCGGTCCGGGGCGGTCCCGAGCGGTCCCGTGCGCTCCCGGGCGGTCCCGAGCGGTCCCGGGCGGTCCCGGGCGGTCCCGGGCGGTCCCGGGTGGTCCCGTGCGCTCCCGTGCGGTCCCGAGCGGTCCCGGGTGGTCCCGGGCGGTCCCGGGCGGTCCCGGGCGGTCCCGGGCGGTCCCGGGCGGTCCCGGGCGGTCCGGGGCGGTCCGGGGCAGTCCCGGGCGGTCCCGGGCGGTCCGGGCGGTCCCGGGCGGTCCGGGGCGGTCCGGGGCGGTCCTGGGCGGTCCCGGGCGGTTCCGGGCGGTCCGGGGCGGTCCCGGTCGGTCCGGGGCGGTCCCAGCCGGTCGAGGCCGGTCCCGGGCGGTCCGGGGCGTTCCGGGGCGGTCCCGGCGGTCCGGGGCGGTCCCGGGCGGTCCCGGGCGGTCCCGGGCGGTCCCGGGCGGTCCCGGGCGGTGCGGGGCGGTCCTGGGCGGTCCTGGGCGGTCCCGGGCGGTCCCGGGCGGTCCTGGGCGGTCCCAGGCGGTCCCGGGCGGTCCGGGGCGGTCCCGGGCGGTCCCGGGCGGTCCGGGGCAGTCAGGGGCGGTCCCAGGCCGTCCCGGGCGGTCCGGGGCGTTCCCGGACGGTCCCGGGCGGTCCGGGGCGGTCCCGGGCCGTCCGGGGCGGTCCCGGGCGGTCCGGGGCGGTCCTGGGCGGTCCAGGGCGGTCCCGGGCGGTCCGGGGCGGTCCCGGGCGGTCCCGTGTGGTCCCGGGCGGTCCCGGACGGTCCGGACGGTCCCGGGCGGTCCCGGGCGGTCCCCGGCGGTCCCGGGCAGTCCCTGGCAGACCTGAGCATTCCATGGCGGTCCCGGGCGGTCCAGGGTGTTCCCGGGCGGTCCCGGGCGGTCCCGGGCGGTCCCGGGCGGTCCCGGGCGGTCCCGGGCGGTCCCGGGCAGTCCGGGGCGGTCCCGGGCGGTCCGGGGCGGTCCGGGGCGGTCCCGGGCTGTCCCGGGTGGTCCGGGGCGGTCCTGGGCTGTCCAGGGCGGTCCCGGGCGGTCCGGGGCGGTCCCGGGCGGTCCCGGGCGGTCCCGGGCGGTCCCAGGCGGTCCCGGGCGGTCCCGGGCGGTCTGGGGAGGTCCCGGGCGGTACAGGGCGGTCCGAGGCGGTCCTGGGCGGTCCCGGGCAGTCCGGGGCGGTCCTGGGCGGTCCAGGGCGGTACCGGGCGGTCCGGGGCGGTCCCGGGCGGTCCCGTGTGGTCCCGGGTGGTCCCGGACGGTCCGGACGGTCCTGGGCGGTCCCGGGCGGTCCCGGGCGGTCCCGGGCAGTTCCGGGCGGACCCGAGCATTCCATGGCGGTCCCGGGCGGTCCAGGGTGGTTCCGGGCGGTCCCGGGCGGTCCCGGGCGGTCCTGGGCGGTCCGGGGCGGTCCCGGGCGGTCCCGGGCGGTCCGGGTCGGTCCTGGGCGGTCCCGGGCTGTCCCGGCCGGTCTCGGGCGGTCCCAGGCGGTCCCGGGCGGTCCGGGGCGGTCCCGGGCGGTCCGGGGCGGTCCCGGGCGGTCTGGGGCGGTCCCGGGCGGTCCGGGGCGGTCCCGGGCGGTCCGGGGTGGTCCCGGGCGGTCCCGTGCGGTCCTGGGCGGTCCAGTACGGTCCGGACGGTCCCGCGCGTTCCCGGGCCGTCCCGGGAGGTTCCGGGCGGTCCCGTGCGTTCCAGGGCGGTCCCGGGCGGTCCAGGGCGGTCCCTGCTGGTCCCGGGCGTTCCCGGGCGGTCCCGGGCGGTCCCGGGCGGTCCCGGGCGGTCCCGGGCGGACCCGAGCATTCCATGGCGGTCCCGGGCGGTCCAGGGTGGTCCCGGGTGGTCCCGGACGGTCCGGACGGTCCTGGGCGGTCCCGGGCGGTCCCGGGCAGTCCCGGGCGGTCCCGGGCGGACCCGAGCATTCCATGGCGGTCCCGGGCGGTCCAGGGTGGTCCCGGGCGGTCCCGGGCGGTCCCGGTTGGTCCCGGGCGGTCCGGGGCGGTCCCGGGCGGTCCCGGGCGGTCCAGGGCGGTCCTGGGCGGTCCCGGGCTGTCCCGGGCGGTCTTGGGCGGTCCCGGGCGGTCCCGGGCGGTCCGGGGCGGTCCTGGGCGGTCCGGGGCGGTCCCGGGCGGTCTGGGGCGGTCCCGGGCGGTCCCGGGCGGTCCCGGGCGGTCCCGTGCGCTCCCGGGCGGTCCCGAGCGGTCCCGGGCGGTCCCGGGCGGTCCCGGGCGGTCCCGGGTGGTCCCGTGCGCTCCCGTGCGGTCCCGAGCGGTCCCGGGTGGTCCCGGGCGGTCCCGGGCGGTCCCGGGCGGTCCCGGGCGGTCCCGGGCGGTCCCGGGCGGTCCGGGGCGGTCCGGGGCAGTCCCGGGCGGTCCCGGGCAGTCCGGGCGGTCCCGGGCGGTCCGGGGCGGTCCGGGGCGGTCCTGGGCGGTCCCGGGCGGTTCCGGGCGGTCCGGGGCGGTCCCGGTCGGTCCGGGGCGGTCCCAGCCGGTCGAGGCCGGTCCCGGGCGGTCCGGGGCGTTCCGGGGCGGTCCCGGCGGTCCGGGGCGGTCCCGGGCGGTCCCGGGCGGTCCCGGGCGGTCCCGGGCGGTCCCGGGCGGTGCGGGGCGGTCCTGGGCGGTCCTGGGCGGTCCCGGGCGGTCCCGGGCGGTCCTGGGCGGTCCCAGGCGGTCCCGGGCGGTCCGGGGCGGTCCCGGGCGGTCCCGGGCGGTCCGGGGCAGTCAGGGGCGGTCCCAGGCCGTCCCGGGCGGTCCGGGGCGTTCCCGGACGGTCCCGGGCGGTCCGGGGCGGTCCCGGGCCGTCCGCGGCGGTCCCGGGCGGTCCGGGGCGGTCCTGGGCGGTCCAGGGCGGTCCCGGGCGGTCCGGGGCGGTCCCGGGCGGTCCCGTGTGGTCCCGGGCGGTCCCGGACGGTCCGGACGGTCCCGGGCGGTCCCGGGCGGTCCCCGGCGGTCCCGGGCGGTCCCTGGCAGACCTGAGCATTCCATGGCGGTCCCGGGCGGTCCAGGGTGTTCCCGGGCGGTCCCGGGCGGTCCCGGGCGGTCCCGGGCGGTCCCGGGCGGTCCCGGGCGGTCCCGGGCAGTCCGGGGCGGTCCCGGGCGGTCCGGGGCGGTCCGGGGCGGTCCCGGGCGGTCCCGGGTGGTCCGGGGCGGTCCTGGGCTGTCCAGGGCGGTCCCGGGCGGTCCGGGGCGGTCCCGGGCGGTCCCGGGCGGTCCCGGGCGGTCCCAGGCGGTCCCGGGCGGTCCCGGGCGGTCCGGGGAGGTCCCGGGCGGTACAGGGCGGTCCGAGGCGGTCCCGGGCGGTCCCGGGCAGTCCGGGGCGGTCCTGGGCGGTCCAGGGCGGTCCCGGGCGGTCCGGGGCGGTCCCGGGCGGTCCGTGTGGTCCCGGGTGGTCCCGGACGGTCCGGACGGTCCTGGGCGGTCCCGGGCGGTCCCGGGCGGTCCCGGGCAGTTCCGGGCGGACCCGAGCATTCCATGGCGGTCCCGGGCGGTCCAGGGTGGTTCCGGGCGGTCCCGGGCGGTCCCGGGCGGTCCTGGGCGGTCCGGGGCGGTCCCGGGCGGTCCCGGGCGGTCCGGGTCGGTCCTGGGCGGTCCCGGGCTGTCCCGGCCGGTCTCGGGCGGTCCCAGGCGGTCCCGGGCGGTCCGGGGCGGTCCCGGGCGGTCCGGGGCGGTCCCGGGCGGTCTGGGGCGGTCCCGGGCGGTCCGGGGCGGTCCCGGGCGGTCCGGGGTGGTCCCGGGCGGTCCCGTGCGGTCCTGGGTGGTCCAGGACGGTCCGGACGGTCCCGCGCGTTCCCGGGCCGTCCCGGGAGGTACGGGGCGGTCCCGTGCGTTCCAGGGCGGTCCCGGGCGGTCCAGGGCGGTCCCTGCTGGTCCCGGGCGTTCCCGGGCGGTCCCGGGCGGTCCCGGGCGGTCCCGGGCGGTCCCGTGCGGTCCCGTGCGCTCCCGGGCGGTCCCGAGCGGTCCCGGGTGGTCCCGGACGTTCCCAGGCGGTCCCGGGCAGTCCCGGGGGGACCCGAGCATTCCATGGCGGTCCCGGGCGGTCCCGGGCGGTCCCGGGCGGTCCCGGGCGGTCCGGGGCGGTCCCGGGCGGTCCGGGGCGGTCCGGGGCGGTCCTGGGCGGTCCCGGGCGGTCCGGGGCGGTCCTGGGCGGTCCAGGGCGGTCCCGGGCGGTCCGGGGCGGTCCCGGGCGGTCCCGTGTGGTCCCGGGTGGTCCCGGACGGTCCGGACGGTCCTGGGCGGTCCCGCGCGGTCCCGGGCAGTCCCGGGCGGTCCCGGGCGGACCCGAGCATTCCATGGCGGTCCCGGGCGGTCCAGGGTGGTCCCGGGCGGTCCCGGGCGGTCCCGGGTGGTCCCAGGCGGTCCGGGGCGGTCCCGGGCGGTCCCGGGCGGTCCAGGGCGGTCCTGGGCGGTCCCGGGCTGTCCCGGGCGGTCTTGGGCGGTCCCGGGCGGTCCCGGGCGGTCCGGGGCGGTCCTGGGCGGTCCGGGGCGGTCCCGGGCGGTCTGGGGCGGTCCCGGGCGGTCCGGGGCGGTCCTGGGCGGTCCCGTGCGCTCCCGGGCGGTCCCGAGCGGTCCCAGGCGGTCCCGGGCGGTCCCGGGCGGTCCCGGGCGGTCCCGTGCGCTTCCGGGCGGTCCCGAGCGGTCCCGGGTGGTCCCGGGCGGTCCCGGGCGGTCCCGGGCGGTCCCGGGCGGTACCGGGCGGTCCGGGGCGGTCCGGGGCGGTCCCGGGCTGTTCCGGGCGGTCCGGGGCGGTCCTGGGCGGTCCCGGGCTGTCCCGGGCGGTCTCGGGCGGTCCCAGGCGGTCCCGGGCGGTCCGGGGCGGTCCCGGGCGGTCCGGGGCGGTCCCGGGCGGTCTGGGGCGGTCCCGGGCGGTCCGGGGCGGTCCCGGGCGGTCTGGGGTGGTCCCGGGCGGTCCCGTGCGGTCCTGGGCGGTCCAGGATGGTCCGGACGGTCCCGGGCGTTCCCGGGCCGTCCCGGGAGGTTCCGGGCGGTCCCGTGCATTCCAGGGCGGTCCCGGGCGGTCCAGGGCGGTCCCTGCCGGTCCCGGGCGTTCCCGGGCGGTCCGGGGCGGTCCCGGGCGGTCCCAGGCGGTCCGGGGTGGTCCCGGGCGGTCCCGGGCGGTCCGGGGCGGTCCCGGGCGGTCCCAGGCGGTCCCGGGCGGTCCCGGGCGGTCCCGGGCGGTCCCGGGCGGTCCGGGGCGGTCCCGGGCGGTCCGGGGCGGTCCGGGGCGGTCCTGGGCGGTCCCTGGCAGTCCGGGGCGGTCCTGGGCGGTCCAGGGCGGTCCCGGGCGGTCCGGGGCGGTCCCGGGCGGTCCCGTGTGGTCCCGGGTGGTCCCGGACGGTCCGGACGGTCCTGGGCGGTCCCGGGCGGTCCCGGGCAGTCCCGGGCGGTCCCGGGCGGACCCGAGCATTCCATGGCGGTCCCGGGCGGTCCAGGGTGGTCCCGGGCAGTCCCGGGCGGTCCCGGTTGGTCCTGGGCGGTCCGGGGCGGTCCCGGGCGGTCCCGGGCGGTCCAGGGCGGTCCTGGGCGGTCCCGGGCTGTCCCGGGCGGTTTTGGGCGATCCCGGGCGGTCCCGGGCGGTCCGGGGCGGTCCTGGGCGGTCCGGGGCGGTCCGGGGCGGTCCCGGGCGGTCTCGTGCGCTCCCGGGCGGTCCCGAGCGGTCCCGGGCGGTCCCGGGCGGTCCCGGGCGGTCCCGGGCGGTCCCGTGCGCTCCCGTGCGGTCCCGAGCGGTTCCGGGTGGTCCCGGGCGGTCCCGGGCGGTCCCGGGCGGTCCTGGGCGGTCCTGGGCGGTCCCGGGCGGTCCGGGGCGGTCCGGGGCAGTCCCGGGCGGTCCCGGGCGGTCCGGGCAGTCCCGGGCGGTCCGGGGCGGTCCGGGGCGGTCCTGGGCGGTCCCGGGCGGTTCCGGGCGGTCCGGGGCGGTCCCGGTCGGTCCGGGGCGGTCCCAGACGGTCGAGGCCGGTCCCGGGCGGTCCGGGGCGTTCCGGGGCGGTCCCGGCGGTCCGGGGCGGTCCCGGGCGGTCCCGGGCGGTCCCGGGCGGTCCCGGGCGGTCCCGGGCGGTCCGGGGCGGTCCAGGACGGTCCGGACGGTCCCGCGCGTTCCCGGGCCGTCCCGGGAGGTTCGGGGCGGTCCCGTGCGTTCCAGGGCGGTCCCGGGCGGTCCAGGGCGGTCCCTGCTGGTCCCGGGCGTTCCCGGGCGGTCCCGGGCGGTCCCGGGCGGTCCCGGGCGGTCCCGTGCGGTCCCGTGCGCTCCCGGGCGGTCCCGAGCGGTCCCGGGTGGTCCCGGACGTTCCCAGGCGGTCCCGGGCAGTCCCGGGGGGACCCGAGCATTCCATGGCGGTCCCGGGCGGTCCCGGGCGGTCCCGGGCGGTCCCGGGCGGTCCGGGGCGGTCCCGGGCGGTCCGGGGCGGTCCGGGGCGGTCCTGGGCGGTCCCGGGCGGTCCGGGGCGGTCCTGGGCGGTCCAGGGCGGTCCCGGGCGGTCCGGGGCGGTCCCGGGCGGTCCCGTGTGGTCCCGGGTGGTCCCGGACGGTCCGGACGGTCCTGGGCGGTCCCGCGCGGTCCCGGGCAGTCCCGGGCGGTCCCGGGCGGACCCGAGCATTCCATGGCGGTCCCGGGCGGTCCAGGGTGGTCCCGGGCGGTCCCGGGCGGTCCCGGGTGGTCCCAGGCGGTCCGGGGCGGTCCCGGGCGGTCCCGGGCGGTCCAGGGCGGTCCTGGGCGGTCCCGGGCTGTCCCGGGCGGTCTTGGGCGGTCCCGGGCGGTCCCGGGCGGTCCGGGGCGGTCCTGGGCGGTCCGGGGCGGTCCCGGGCGGTCTGGGGCGGTCCCGGGCGGTCCGGGGCGGTCCCGGGCGGTCCCGTGCGCTCCCGGGCGGTCCCGAGCGGTCCCAGGCGGTCCCGGGCGGTCCCGGGCGGTCCCGGGCGGTCCCGTGCGCTTCCGGGCGGTCCCGAGCGGTCCCGGGTGGTCCCGGGCGGTCCCGGGCGGTCCCGGGCGGTCCCGGGCGGTACCGGGCGGTCCGGGGCGGTCCGGGGCGGTCCCGGGCTGTTCCGGGCGGTCCGGGGCGGTCCTGGGCGGTCCCGGGCTGTCCCGGGCGGTCTCGGGCGGTCCCAGGCGGTCCCGGGCGGTCCGGGGCGGTCCCGGGCGGTCCGGGGCGGTCCCGGGCGGTCTGGGGCGGTCCCGGGCGGTCCGGGGCGGTCCCGGGCGGTCTGGGGTGGTCCCGGGCGGTCCCGTGCGGTCCTGGGCGGTCCAGGATGGTCCGGACGGTCCCGGGCGTTCCCGGGCCGTCCCGGGAGGTTCCGGGCGGTCCCGTGCATTCCAGGGCGGTCCCGGGCGGTCCAGGGCGGTCCCTGCCGGTCCCGGGCGTTCCCGGGCGGTCCGGGGCGGTCCCGGGCGGTCCCAGGCGGTCCGGGGTGGTCCCGGGCGGTCCCGGGCGGTCCGGGGCGGTCCCGGGCGGTCCCAGGCGGTCCCGGGCGGTCCCGGGCGGTCCCGGGCGGTCCCGGGCGGTCCGGGGCGGTCCCGGGCGGTCCGGGGCGGTCCGGGGCGGTCCTGGGCGGTCCCTGGCAGTCCGGGGCGGTCCTGGGCGGTCCAGGGCGGTCCCGGGCGGTCCGGGGCGGTCCCGGGCGGTCCCGTGTGGTCCCGGGTGGTCCCGGACGGTCCGGACGGTCCTGGGCGGTCCCGGGCGGTCCCGGGCAGTCCCGGGCGGTCCCGGGCTGTTCCGGGCGGTCCGGGGCGGTCCTGGGCGGTCCCGGGCTGTCCCGGGCGGTCTCGGGCGGTCCCAGGCGGTCCCGGGCGGTCCGGGGCGGTCCCGGGCGGTCCGGGGCGGTCCCGGGCGGTCTGGGGCGGTCCCGGGCGGTCCGGGGCGGTCCCGGGCGGTCTGGGGTGGTCCCGGGCGGTCCCGTGCGGTCCTGGGCGGTCCAGGATGGTCCGGACGGTCCCGGGCGTTCCCGGGCCGTCCCGGGAGGTTCCGGGCGGTCCCGTGCATTCCAGGGCGGTCCCGGGCGGTCCAGGGCGGTCCCTGCCGGTCCCGGGCGTTCCCGGGCGGTCCGGGCGGTCCCGGGCGGTCCCAGGCGGTCCGGGGTGGTCCCGGGCGGTCCCGGGCGGTCCGGGGCGGTCCCGGGCGGTCCCAGGCGGTCCCGGGCGGTCCCGGGCGGTCCCGGGCGGTCCCGGGCGGTCCGGGGCGGTCCCGGGCGGTCCGGGGCGGTCCGGGGCGGTCCTGGGCGGTCCCTGGCAGTCCGGGGCGGTCCTGGGCGGTCCAGGGCGGTCCCGGGCGGTCCGGGGCGGTCCCGGGCGGTCCCGTGTGGTCCCGGGTGGTCCCGGACGGTCCGGACGGTCCTGGGCGGTCCCGGGCGGTCCCGGGCAGTCCCGGGCGGTCCCGGGCGGACCCGAGCATTCCATGGCGGTCCCGGGCGGTCCAGGGTGGTCCCGGGCGGTCCCGGGCGGTCCCGGTTGGTCCTGGGCGGTCCGGGGCGGTCCCGGGCGGTCCCGGGCGGTCCAGGGCGGTCCTGGGCGGTCCCGGGCTGTCCCGGGCGGTTTTGGGCGATCCCGGGCGGTCCCGGGCGGTCCGGGGCGGTCCTGGGCGGTCCGGGGCGGTCCGGGGCGGTCCCGGGCGGTCTCGTGCGCTCCCGGGCGGTCCCGAGCGGTCCCGGGCGGTCCCGGGCGGTCCCGGGCGGTCCCGGGCGGTCCCGTGCGCTCCCGTGCGGTCCCGAGCGGTTCCGGGTGGTCCCGGGCGGTCCCGGGCGGTCCCGGGCGGTCCTGGGCGGTCCTGGGCGGTCCCGGGCGGTCCGGGGCGGTCCGGGGCAGTCCCGGGCGGTCCCGGGCGGTCCGGGCAGTCCCGGGCGGTCCGGGGCGGTCCGGGGCGGTCCTGGGCGGTCCCGGGCGGTTCCGGGCGGTCCGGGGCGGTCCCGGTCGGTCCGGGGCGGTCCCAGACGGTCGAGGCCGGTCCCGGGCGGTCCGGGGCGTTCCGGGGCGGTCCCGGCGGTCCGGGGCGGTCCCGGGCGGTCCCGGGCGGTCCCGGGCGGTCCCGGGCGGTCCCGGGCGGTCCGGGGCGGTCCTGGGCGGTCCTGGGCGGTCCCGGGCGGTCCCGGGCGGTCCTGGGCGGTCCCAGGCGGTCCCGGGCGGTCTGGGGCGGTCCCGGGCGGTCCCGGGCGGTCCGGGGCAGTCAGGGGCGGTCCCAGGCCGTCCCGGGCGGTCCGGGGCGTTCGCGGACGGTCCTGGGCGGTCCGGGGCGGTCCCGGGCCGTCCGGGGCGGTCCCGGGCGGTCCGGGGCGGTCCTGGGCGGTCCAGGGCGGTCCCGGGCGGTCCGGGGGTGGTCCCGGGCGGTCCCGTGTGGTCCCGGGCGGTCCCGGACGGTCCGGACGGTCCCGGGCGGTCCCGGGCGGTCCCCGGCGGTCCCGGGCGGTCCCTGGCAGACCCGAGCATTCCATGGCGGTCCCGGGCGGTCCAGGGTGTTCCCGGGCGGTCCCGGGCGGTCCCGGGCGGTCCCGGGCGGTCCCGGGCGGTCCCGGGCGGTCCCGGGCAGTCCGGGGCGGTCCCGGGCGGTCCGGGGCGGTCCGGGGCGGTCCCGTGCGGTCCCGGGTGGTCCGCGGCGGTCCTGGGCTGTCCAGGGCGGTCCCGGGCGGTCCGGGGCGGTCCCGGGCGGTCCCGGGCGGTCCCGGGCGGTCCCAGGCGGTCCCGGGCGGTCCCGGGCGGTCGGGGCGGTCCCGGGCGGTACAGGGCGGTCCGAGGCGGTCCCGGGCGGTCCCGGGCAGTCCGGGGCGGTCCTGGGCGGTCCAGGGCGGTCCCGGGCGGTCCGGGGCGGTCCCGGGCGGTCCCGTGTGGTCCCGGGTGGTCCCGGACGGTCCGGACGGTCCTGGGCGGTCCCGGGCGGTCCCGGGCGGTCCCGGGCAGTCCCGGGCGGACCCAAGCATTCCATGGCGGTCCCGGGCGGTCCAGGGTGGTTCCGGGCGGTCCCGGGCGGTCCCGGGCGGTCCTGGGCGGTCCGGGGCGGTCCCGGGCGGTCCCGGGCGGTCCGGGGCGGTCCTGGGCGGTCCCGGGCTGTCCCGGCCGGTCTCGGGCGGTCCCAGGCGGTCCCGGGCGGTCCGGGGCGGTCCCGGGCGGTCCGGGGCGGTCCCGGGCGGTCTGGGGCGGTCCCGGGCGGTCCGGGGCGGTCCCCCGGCCGTCCCGGGGTGGTCCCGGGCGGTCCCGTGCGGTCCTGGGCGGTCCAGGACGGTCCGGACGGTCCCGGGCGTTCCCGGGCCGTCCCGGGAGGTTCCGGGCGGTCCCGTGCATTCCAGGGTGGTCCCGGGCGGTCCCAGGCGGTCCCGGGCGGTCCCGGGCGGTCCCGGGCGGTCCGGGGCGGTCCGGGCGGTCCGGGGCGGTCCCGGGCGGTCCCGGGCGGTCCCGGGCGGTCCCGGGCGGTCCGGGGCGGTCCCGGGCGGTCCGGGGCGGTCCGGGGCGGTCCTGGGCGGTCCCGGGCGGTCCGGGGCGGTCCTGGGCGGTCCAGGGCGGTCCCGGGCGGTCCGGGGCGGTCCCGGGCGGTCCCGTGTGGTCCCGGGTGGTCCCGGACGGTCCTGGGCGGTCCCGCGCGGTCCCGGGCAGTCCCGGGCGGTCCCGGGCGGACCCGAGCATTCCATGGCGGTCCCGGGCGGTCCAGGGTGGTCCCGGGCGGTCCCGGGCGGTCCCGGGTGGTCCCGGGCGGTCCGGGGCGGTCCGGCGGTCCCGGGCGGTCCAAGGGCGGTCCTGGGCGGTCCAGGGCGGTCCTGGGCGGTCCCGGGCTGTCCCGGGCGGTCTTGGGCGGTCCCGGGCGGTCCCGGGCGGTCCGGGGCGGTCCTGGGCGGTCCGGGGCGGTCCCGGGCGGTCTGGGGCGGTCCCGGGCGGTCCGGGCGGTCCCGGGCGGTCCCGTGCGCTCCCGGGCGGTCCCGAGCGGTCCCAGGCGGTCCCGGGCGGTCCCGGGCGGTCCCGGGCGGTCCCGTGCGCTCCCGGGCGGTCCCGAGCGGTCCCGGGTGGTCCCGGGCGGTCCCGGGCGGTCCCGGGCGGTCCCGGGCGGTACCGGGCGGTCCGGGGCGGTCCGGGGCGGTCCCGGGCTGTTCTGGGCGGTCCGGGGCGGTCCTGGGCGGTCCCGGGCTGTCCCGGGCGGTCTCGGGCGGTCCCAGGCGGTCCCGGGCGGTCCGGGGCGGTCCCGGGCGGTCCGGGGCGGTCCCGGGCGGTCTGGGGCGGTCCCGGGCGGTCCGGGGCGGTCCCGGGCGGTCTGGGGTGGTCCCGGGCGGTCCCGTGCGGTCCTGGGCGGTCCAGGATGGTCCGGACGGTCCCGGGCGTTCCCGGGCCGTCCCGGGAGGTTCCGGGCGGTCCCGTGCATTCCAGGGTGTCCCGGGCGGTCCAGGGCGGTCCCTGCCGGTCCCGGGCGTTCCCGGGCGGTCCGGGGCGGTCCTGGGCGGTCCCAGGCGGTCCGGGGTGGTCCCGGGCGGTCCCGGGCGGTCCGGGGCGGTCCCGGGCGGTCCCAGGCGGTCCCGGGCGGTCCCGGGCGGTCCCGGGCGGTCCCGGGCGGTCCGGGGCGGTCCCGGGCGGTCCGGGGCGGTCCGGGGCGGTCCTGGGCGGTCCCTGGCAGTCCGGGGCGGTCCTGGGCGGTCCTGGGCGGTCCCGGGCGGTCCGGGGCGGTCCCGGGCGGTCCCGTGTGGTCCCGGGTGGTCCCGGACGGTCCGGACGGTCCTGGGCGGTCCCGGGCGGTCCCGGGCAGTCCCGGGCGGTCCCGGGCGGACCCGAGCATTCCATGGCGGTCCCGGGCGGTCCAGGGTGGTCCCGGGCGGTCCCGGGCGGTCCCGGTTGGTCCTGGGCGGTCCGGGGCGGTCCCGGGCGGTCCCGGGCGGTCCAGGGCGGTCCTGGGCGGTCCGGGCTGTCCCGGGCGGTTTTGGGCGATCCCGGGCGGTCCCGGGCGGTCCGGGGCGGTCCTGGGCGGTCCGGGGCGGTCCGGGGCGGTCCCGGGCGGTCCCGTGCGCTCCCGGGCGGTCCCGAGCAATCCCGGGCGGTCCCGGGCGGTCCCGGGCGGTCCCGGGCGGTCCCGTGCGCTCCCGTGCGGTCCCGAGCGGTTCCGGGTGGTCCCGGGCGGTCCCGGGCGGTCCCGGGCGGTCCTGGGCGGTCCCGGGCGGTCCCGGGCGGTCCGGGGCGGTCCGGGGCAGTCCCGGGCGGTCCCGGGCGGTCCGGGCAGTCCCGGGCGGTCCGGGGCGGTCCGGGGCGGTCCTGGGCGGTCCCGGGCGGTTCCGGGCGGTCCGGGGCGGTCCCGGTCGGTCCGGGGCGGTCCCAGACGGTCGAGGCCAGTCCCGGGCGGTCCGGGGCGTTCCGGGGCGGTCCCGGCGGTCCGGGGCGGTCCCGGGCGGTCCCGGGCGGTCCCGGGCGGTCCCGGGCGGTCCCGGGCGGTCCGGGGCGGTCCTGGGCGGTCCTGGGCGGTCCCGGGCGGTCCCGGGCGGTCCTGGGCGGTCCCAGGCGGTCCCGGGCGGTCCGGGGCGGTCCCGGGCGGTCCCGGGCGGTCCGGGGCAGTCAGGGGCGGTCCCAGGCCGTCCCGGGCGGTCCGGGGCGTTCCCGGACGGTCCTGGGCGGTCCGGGGCGGTCCCGGGCCGTCCGGGGCGGTCCCGGGCGGTCCGGGGCGGTCCTGGGCGGTCCAGGGCGGTCCCGGGCGGTCCGGGGCGGTCCCGGGCGGTCCCGTGTGGTCCCGGGCGGTCCCGGACGGTCCGGACGGTCCCGGGCGGTCCCGGGCGGTCCCCGGCGGTCCCGGGCGGTCCCTGGCAGACCCGAGCATTCCATGGCGGTCCCGGGCGGTCCAGGGTGTTCCCGGGCGGTCCCGGGCGGTCCCGGGCGGTCCCGGGCGGTCCCGGGCGGTCCCGGGCGGTCCCGGGCAGTCCGGGGCGGTCCCGGGCGGTCCGGGGCGGTCCGGGGCGGTCCTGGGCGGTCCCGGGTGGTCCGGGGCGGTCCTGGGCTGTCCAGGGCGGTCCCGGGCGGTCCGGGGCGGTCCCGGGCGGTCCCGGGCGGTCCCGGGCGGTCCCAGGCGGTCCCGGGCGGTCCCGGGCGGTCCGGGGCGGTCCCGGGCGGTACAGGGCGGTCCGAGGCGGTCCCGGGCGGTCCCGGGCAGTCCGGGGCGGTCCTGGGCGGTCCAGGGCGGTCCCGGGCGGTCCGGGGCGGTCCCGGGCGGTCCCGTGTGGTCCCGGGTGGTCCCGGACGGTCCGGACGGTCCTGGGCGGTCCCGGGCGGTCCCGGGCGGTCCCGGGCAGTCCCGGGCGGACCCGAGCATTCCATGGCGGTCCCGGGCGGTCCAGGGTGGTTCCGGGCGGTCCCGGGCGGTCCCGGGCGGTCCTGGGCGGTCCGGGGCGGTCCCGGGCGGTCCCGGGCGGTCCGGGGCGGTCCTGGGCGGTCCCGGGCTGTCCCGGCCGGTCTCGGGCGGTCCCAGGCGGTCCCGGGCGGTCCGGGGCGGTCCCGGGCGGTCCGGGGCGGTCCCGGGCGGTCTGGGGCGGTCCCGGGCGGTCCGGGGCGGTCCCGGGCGGTCCGGGGTGGTCCCGGGCGGTCCCGTGCGGTCCTGGGCGGTCCAGGACGGTCCGGACGGTCCCGCGCGTTCCCGGGCCGTCCCGGGAGGTTCCGGGCGGTCCCGTGCGTTTCAGGGCGGTCCCGGGCGGTCCAGGGCGGTCCCTGCTGGTCCCGGGCGTTCCCAGGCGGTCCCGGGCGGTCCCGGGCTCTCCCGGGCGGTCCCGTGCGGTCCCGTGCGCTCCCGGGCGGTCCCGAGCGGTCCCGGGTGGTCCCGGACGTTCCCGGGCGGTCCCGGGCAGTCCCGGGGGGACCCGAGCATTCCATGGCGGTCCCGGGCGGTCCAGGGTGGTCCCGGGTGGTCCCGGGCGGTCCCGGGCAGTCCTGGGCGGTCCGGGGCGGTCCCGGGCGGTCCCGGGCGGTGCGGGGCGGTGCTGGGCGGTCCCGGGCTGTCCCGGGCGGTCTCGGGCGGTCCCAGGCGGTCCCGGGCGGTCCGGGCGGTCCCGGGCGGTCCGGGGCGGTCCCGGGCGGTCTGGGGCAGTCCCGGGCGGTCCGGGGCGGTCCCGGGCGGTCCGGGGTGGTCCCGGGCGGTCCCGTGCGGTCCTGGGCGGTCCAGGACGGTCCGGACGGTCCCGGGCGTTCCCGGGCCGTCCCGGGAGGTTCCGGGCGGTCCCGTGCATTCCAGGGCGGTCCCTGGCGGTCCCAGGCGGTCCCGGGCGGTCCCGGGCGTTCCCGGGCGGTCCGGGGCGGTCCTGGGCGGTCCAGGACGGTCCGGACGGTCCCGGGCGTTCCCGGGCCGTCCCGGGAGGTTCCGGGCGGTCCCGTGCATTCCAGGGTGGTCCCGGGCGGTCCCAGGCGGTCCCGGGCGGTCCCGGGCGGTCCCGGGCGGTCCGGGGCGGTCCCGGGCGGTCCGGGGCGGTCCGGGGCGGTCCCGGGCGGTCCCGGGCGGTCCGGGGCGGTCCTGGGCGGTCCAGGGCGGTCCCGGGCGGTCCGGGGCGGTCCCGGGCGGTCCAGTGTGGTCCGGGTGGTCCCGGACGGTCCCGACGGTCCTGGGCAGTCCCGGGCGGTCCCGGGCGGTCCCGGGCGGTCCCGGGCGGACCCGAGCATTCCATGGCGGTCCCGGGCGGTCCAGGGTGGTCCCGGGCGGTCCCGGGCGGTCCCGGGCGGTCCCGGGCGGTCCGGGGCGGTCCCGGGCGGTCCCGGGCGGTCCAGGGCGGTCCTGGGCGGTCCCGGGCTGTCCCTGGCGGTCTTGGGCGGTCCCGGGCGGTCCCAGGCGGTCCGGGGCGGTCCTGGGCGGTCCGGGGCGGTCCCGGGCGGTCTGGGGCGGTCCCGGGCGGTTCGGGGCTGTCCCGGGCGGTCCGGGGTGGTCCCGGGCGGTCCCCTGCGGGCCTGGGCGGTCCAGGACCGTCCGGACGGTCCCGGGCGTTCCCGGGCGGTCCCGGGCGGTTCCGGGCGGTCCCGGGCGTTCCAGGGCGGTCCCGGGCGGTCCAGGGCGGTCCCTGCCGGTCCCGGGCGTTCCCGGGCGGTCCCGGGCGGTCCCGGGCGGTCCCGGGCGGTCCCGGGCGGTCCCGGGCGGACCCGTGCACTCCTGGGCGGTCCCGAGCGGTCCCGGGCGGTCCCGGGCGGTCCCGGGCGGTCCCGGGCGGTCCCGGGCGGTCCCGGGCGGTCCGGGCGGTCCCGGGCGGTCCGGGGCAGTCCGGGGCAGTCCCGGGCGGTCCCGGGCGGTCCGGGCGGTCCAGGGCGGTCCGGGGCGGTCCGGGGCGGTCCTGGGCGGTCCCGGACGGTCCCGGGCGGTCCGGGGCGGTCCCGGTCGGTCCGGGGCGGTCCCAGGCGGTCCGGGCCGGTCCCGGGCGGTCCGGGGCGTTCCGGGGCGGTCCCGGGCGGTCCGGGGTGGTCCCGGGCGGTCCCGAGCGGTCCCGGGCGGTCCCGGGCGGTCCCGGGCGGTCCGTGGCGGTCCTGGGCGGTCCTGGGCGGTCCCGGGCGGTCCAGGGCGGTCCTGGGCGGTCCTAGGCGGTCCCGGGCGGTCCGGGGCGGTCCCGGGCGGTCCAGGGCGGTCCCTGGCAGACCCGAGCATTCCATGGCGGTCCCGGGCGGTCCAGGGTGTTCCCGGGCGGTCCCGGGCGGTCCCGGGCGGTCCGGGGCGGTCCCGGGCGGTACGGGGCGGTCCGGGGCAGTCCCGGGCGGTCCCGGGCAGTCCGGGGCGTTCCTGGGCGGTCCAGGGCGGTCCCGGGCGGTCCGGGGCGGTCCCGGGCGGTCCCGTGTGGTCCCGGGTGGTCCCGGACGGTCCGGACGGTCCTGGGCGGTCCCGGGCGGTCCCGGGCGGTCCCGGGCAGTCCCGGGCGGACCCGAGCATTCCATGGCGGTCCCGGGCGGTCCAGGGTAGTCCCGGGCGGTCCCGGGCGGTCCCGGGTGGTCCTGGGCGGTCCGGGGCGGTCCCGGGCGGTCCCGGGCGGTCCGGGGCGGTCCTGGGCGGTCCTGGGCTGTCCCGGCCGGTCTCGGGCGGTCCCAGGCGGTCCCGGGCGGTCCGGGGCGGTCCCGGGCGGTCCGGGGCGGTCCCGGGCGGTCTGGGGCGGTCCCGGGCGGTCCGGGGCGGTCCCGGGCGGTCCGGGGTGGTCCCGGGCGGTCACGTGCGGTCCTGGGTGGTCCAGGACGGTCCGGACGGTCCCGGGTGTTCCTGCGTCATCCCGGGAGGTTCCGGGCGGTCCCGTGCGGTCCCGTGCGCTCCCGGGCGGTCCCGAGCGGTCCCGGGCTGTCCCGGGCGTTCCCGGGCGGTCCCGGGCGGTCCCGGGAGGTCCGGGGCGGTCCCGGGCGGTCCGGGGCGGTCCGGGGCAGTCCCGGGCGGTCCCGGGCGGTCCGGGGCGGTCCTGGGCAGTCCCGGGCGGTCCCGGGCGTTCCAGGGCGGTCCCGGTCGGTCCGGGGCGGTCCCAGGCGGTCCGGGCCGGTCCCGAGCGGTCCGGGGCGTTCCGGGGCGGTCCCGGGCGGTCCGGGGCGGTCCCGGCCGGTCCCGGGCGGTCCCGGGCGGTCCCGGGCGGTCTCGGGCGGTCCGGGGCGGTCCCGGGCGGTCCTGGGCGGTCCCGGGCGGTCCCGGGCGGTCCCAGGCGGTCCCGGGCGGTCCGGGGCGGTCCCCGGGCGGTCCGGGGCGGTCCCGGGCGGTCTGAGGCGGTCCCGGGCGGTCCCGGGCGGTCCCGGGCGGTCACGGGCAGTCCAGGGCGGTCCGGGGCGGTCCCGAGAGGTCCCGGGCGGTCCGGGGCGGTCCGGGGCGGTCCCGGGCGGTCCTGGGCGGTCCGGGGCGGTCCCGGGCGGTCCGGGGCGGTCCCGGGTGGTCCGGGGCGGTCCCGGGCGGTCCGGGGCGGTCCCGGGCGGTCCGGGGCGGTCCCGGGCGGTCCCGGGCGGTCCCGGGCGGTCCCGGGCGGTCCGGGGTGGTCCGGGGCGGTCCGGGGCGGTCCCGGCGGTCCGGGGCGGTCCCGGGTGGTCCGGGGCGGTCCCGGGCGGTCCGGGGCGGTCCCGGGCGGTCCGGGGCGGTCCCGGGCGGTCCCGGGCGGTCCCGGGCGGTCCCGGGCGGTCCGGGGTGGTCCCGGGCGGTCCCGGGCGGTCCCGGGCGGTCCGGGCGGTTCCGGGCGGTCGCAGGCGGTCCCGGGCGGTCCCGGTCGTTCCGGGCGGTCCCGTGCGGTGCCGGGCGGTTCCGGGCGGTCCCGGGCGGTCCGGGGCGGCTCCCGGGCGGTCCCGGGCGGTCCGGGGGTCGCTGGCGGTGCCGGGCGGTCCGGGGCGGTCAGGGGCGGTCCCGGGCGGTCCCGGCGGTCCGGGGCGGTCAGGGGCGGTCCCGGGCGGTCCCGGGCGGTCCGGGGCGTTCCCGGGCGGTCCCAGGCGGTCCCGGGTGGTCCGGGGCGGTCCCGGGCAGTCCGGGGTGGTCCCGGGCGGTCCGGGGCGGTCCTGGGCGGTCCAGGGCGGTCCCGCGCGGTCCGGGGCAGTCCCGGGCGGTCCCATGTGGTCCCGGGCGGTCCCGGACGGTCCGGACGGTCCCGGGCGGTCCCGGGCGGTCCGGGGCAGTCCCGGGCGGTCCGGGGCGGTCCCGGGCGGTCCGGGGCGGTCCCGGGCGGTCCGGGGCAGTCCCGGGCGGTCCGGGGCGGTCCTGGGCGGTCCAGGGCGGTCCCGGGCAGTCCGGGGCGTTCCCGGGCGGTCCCGGGCGGTCCCGGGCGGTCCGGGGCAGTCCCGGGCGGTCCGGGGCGGTCCCGAGCGGTCCGGGGCGGTCCTGGGCGGTCCAGGGCGGTCCCGGGCGGTCCGGGGCGGTCCCGGGCGGTCCCATGTGGTCCCGGGCGGTCCCGGACGGTCCGGACGGTCCCGGGCGGTCCCGGGCGGTCCCGGGCGGTCCCAGGCGGTCCCGGGCAGACCCGAGCATTCCATGGCGGTCCCGGGCGGTCCAGGGTGGTCCGGGCGGTCCCGGGCGGTCCCGGGCGGTCCCGGGCGGTCTGGGGCGGTCCCGGGCGGTCCCGGGCGGTCCGGGGCGGTCCTGGGCGGTCCCGGGCTTTCCCGGGCGGTCCCGGGCGGTCCTGGGCAGTCCCGGGCGGTCGCGGACGGTCCCGGGTGGTCCGGGGTGGTCCCGGGCGGTCCGGGGCGGTCCCGGGCGGTCCGGGCGGTCCCGGGCGGTCCTGGGCGGTCCCGGCGGTCCGGGGCGGTCCCGGGCGGTTCCGGGCGGTCCGGGGCGGTCCCGGGCGGTCCCGGGCGGTCCCGAGCGGTCCGGGGCGGTCCCGGGCGGTCCGGGGCGGTCCCGGGCGGTCCCGGGCGGTCCCGGGCGGTCCCGGGCGGTCCCGGGCGGTCCCGGGCAGTCCCAGGCGGTCCGGGGCGGTCCCGGGCGGTCCGGGGCGGTCCCGGGCGGTCCGGGGCGGTCCCGGGCGGTGCGGGGCAGTCCCGGGCGGTCCGGGGCGGTCCCGGGCGGTCTGGGGCGGTCCCGGGTGGTCCCGTGCGGTCCCGTGCGGTCCCGGACGGTCCAGACGGTCCCGGGCAGTCCCGGGCGGTCCCGGGCGGTCCCGGGAGGTCCGGGGCCGTCCCGGGTGGTCCGGGGCGGTCCGGGGCAGTCCCGGGCGGTCCCGGGCGGTCCGGGGCGGTCCTGGGCAGTCCCGGGCGGTCCCGGGCAGTCCGGGGCGGTCCCGGTCGGTCCGGGGCGGTCCCAGGCGGTCCGGGCCGGTCCCGAGCGGTCCGGGGCGTTCCGGGGCGGTCCCGGGCGGTCCGGGGCGGTCCCGGGCGGTCCCGGGCGGTCCCGGGCGGTCCCGGGCGGTCCCGGGCGGTCCGGGGCGGTCCAGGGTGGTCCCGGGCGGTCCCGGGCGGTCCCGGGCGGTCCCGGGCGGTCCCGGGCGGTCCCGGGCGGTCCGGGGCGGTCCCGGCGGTCCGGGGCGGTCCCGGGCGGTCCGGGGCGGTCCCGGGCGGTCCCGGGCGGTCCCGGGCGGTCACGGGCAGTCCGGGGCGGTCCGGGGCATTCCCGGGAGGTCCCGGGCGGTCCCGGGCGGTCCCGGTCGGTCCCGGGCGGTCCGGGGCGGTCCGGGGCGGTCCCGGGCGGTCCCGGGCGGTCTGGGGCGGTCCCGCGCGGTCCGGGGCGGTCCCGGGTGGTCCGGGGCGGTCCCGGGCGGTCCGGGGCGGTCCCGGGCGGTCCGGGGCGGTCCCGGGCGGTCCGGGGTGGTCCCGGGCGGTCCCGGGCGGTCCCGGGCGGTCCCGGGCGGTCCCGGGCGGTCCCGGGCGGTCCGGGGTGGTCCCGGGCGGTCCGGGGCGGTCCCGGGCGGTCCGGGGCGGTCCTGGGCGGTCCAGGGCGGTCCCGGGCGGTCCGGGGCGGTCCCGGGCGGTCCCATGTGGTCCCGGGCGGTCCCGGACGGTCCGGACGGTCCCGGGCGGTCCCGGGCGGTCCCGGGCGGTCCCGGGCGGTCCCGGGCAGACCCGAGCATTCCATGGCGGTCCCGGGCGGTCCAGGGTGGTCCGGGCAGTCCCGGGCGGTCCCGGGCGGTCCCGGGCGGTCTGGGGCGGTCCCGGGCGGTCCCGGGCGGTCCGGGGCGGTCCTGGCCGGTCCAGGGCTTTCCCGGGCGGTCCCGGGCGGTCCTGGGCAGTCCCGGGCGGTCGCGGGCGGTCCCGGGCGGTCCGGGGCGGTCCCGGGCGGTCCGGGGCGGTCCCGGGCGGTCCCGGGCGGTCCCGGGTGGTCCGGGGCGGTCCCGGGCGGTCCCGGGTGGTCCGGGGTGGTCCCGGGCGGTCCGGGGTGGTCCCGGGCGGTCCGGGGCGGTCCCGGGCGGTCCCGGGCGGTCCCGGGTGGTCCGGGGGCGGTCCCGGGCGGTCCCGGGCGGTCCGGGGCGGTCCTGGGCGGTCCCGGGCGGTCCCGGGCGGTCCGGGGCGGTCCCGGGCGGTCCGGGGCGGTCCCGGGCGGTCCCGGGCGGTCCCGGGCGGTCCCGGGCGGTCCCGGGCGGTCCGGGGCGGTTCCAGGCGGTCCGGGGCGGTCCCGGGCGGTCCGGGGCGGTCCCGGGCGGTCCCGGGCGGTCCCGGGCGGTCCTGGGCGGTCCGGGGCGGTCCCGGGCGGTCCCGGGCGGTCCGGGGCGGTCCTGGGCGGTCCTGGGCTGTCCCGGCCGGTCTCGGGCAGTCCCAGGCGGTCCCGGGCGGTCCCGGGCGGTCCCGGGCGGTCCTGGGCGGTCCGGGCGGTCGCGGGTGGTCCCGGGCGGTCCGGGGCGGTCCTGGGCGGTCCTGGGCTGTCCCGGCCGGTCTCGGGCGGTCCCAGGCGGTCCCGGGCGGTCCGGGGCAGTCCCGGGCGGTCCGGGGCGGTCCTGGGCGGTCCTGGGCTGTCCCGGCCGGTCTCGGGCGGTCCCAGGCGGTCTCGGGCAGTCCCGGGCGGTCCGGGGCGGTCCCAGGCGGTCCGGGGTGTTCCCGGGCGGTCACGTGCGGTCCTGGGCGGTCCAGGACGGTCCGGACGGTCCCGGGCGTTCCCGGGCCATCCCGGAAGTTCCGGGCGGTCCGTGCGTTCCAGGGCGGTCTCGGGCCGTCCAGGGCGGTCCCTGCCGGTCCCGGGCGTTCCTGGGCGGTCCCGGGTGGTCCCGGGCGGTCCCGGGCGGTCCCGTGCGGTCCCGTGCGCTCCCGGGCGGTCCCGAGCGGTCCCGGGCGGTCCCGGGCGTTCCCGGGCGGTCCCGGGCGGTCCCGGGAGGTCCGGGGCGGTCCCGGGCGGTCCGGGGCGGTCCGGTGCAGTCCCAGGCGTTCCCGGGCCATCCCGGAAATTCCGGGCGGTCCCGTGCGTTCCAGGGCGGTCTCGGGCGGTCCAGGGCGGTCCCTGCCGGTCCCGGGCGTT